>NC_140998.1:213691373-213795407 GCF_052327205.1 Somniosus microcephalus | reverse complement strand
TACGCCTCGGCTAATAAAGGCAAGTATCCCGTATGCCTGCTTAACCACTTTATCTACCTGTCCTGCTACCTTCAGGGATCTGTGGACATGCACTCCAAGGTCCCGCTGATCCTCTGCATTTCTCAGTGTCCTACCATTTATTGTGTATTCCAACTGAATTCCATTTGCCACTGTTCTGCCCACTAGACGAGTCCATTGATATCTTCCTGCAGTCTACAGCATTCTGTTTCATTATTAACCACACGGCCAATTTTTGTATCATCTGCAAACTTCTTAATCATACTTCCTACATTCAAATCCAAATCATTGATATATACCAGAAAAAGCAAAGGGCCCAGTACTGAGTCGGTGCAGGCTCGATGGGCCGAAATGGCCTCTATCTGCACTGTGGGGTTTCTGTGATTCTGTGAGCCCTGCGGAACCCCACTGGAAACAGCCTTCCGGTCACAAAAACACCCTTCCGACCATTACCCTTTGTTTCCTGCCTCTGAGCCAATTTTGGATCCAACTTGCCACTTTGCCTTGGATCCCATGGGCTTTTACTTTCGTGACCAATCTGGCATGCGGGACCTTATCAAAAGCCTTGCTAAAATCCATATAGACTACATCAAAGGCACTACCCTCATCGACCCTCCTTGTTACCTCCTCGAAAAATTGAATTGCGTTAGTCAGACACGACCTTCCGTTAAGAAATCCATGCTGACTGTCCCTGATTAATCCGTGTCTTTCTAAATGAAGATTTCTCCTGTCCCTCAGAACTTTTTCCAATAATTTTCCCACCACCGAGGTTAGGCTGACTGGCCTGTAATTATGCGGTCTATCCCTCTCTCCCTTTTGAAAGAGTGGTAGCACGTTAGCAGTCCTCCAGTGGTCGGGCACCACACCTGTAGCCAGAGAGGATTGTAAAATGATGGTGAGAGCCTGTGCTATTTGGTGTCTTACTTCTCTTAAGAGTGTGGGATAGATTTGATGCGGGCCTGGGTATTTGTCCAGTTTGAAAGATGCTACAGCCCTTAAGACTTGGTGTTTGAGCATGTTTATTTGATGTAATATTTGAATAGAAGGCAATGAAGGGTTGGGCTTGTAGTTTGTTTGTGTGGGAGGCAGAGCAGCAAGAAGAGGTGGAGGGGGGGTGGGGGGTTGCGGGAGGAGTAAAATTTGTAAATGTAAATTGAGTGTTGAATACTTGTATGAATGCGTAGAAGAGAAAAAAATGGGCGACAGCTTTAAGTAAAGAGAAAGCCAGCTAGCATATGCCTACGGCCATACTAGTCTGAATGCGCCCGATCTCGTCTGATCTCGGAAGCTAAGCAGAGTCAGGCCTGGTTAGTACTTGGATGGGAGACTGCCTGGGAATACCAGGCTTTTGCTGCCGCCACAGGCTGCTCAACGTTTTGCACACACACGCGCACACACTGCTCTTAATCAATCAACATCCTTTTTGCTGCTCTCTCTCTCTCTCTCTCGCTTTCCTTTGACCATTTCTTCGCTGCACATTCTCCTGCTGCTACACAAATGCAAGGGGCTCCAGACACAGGGCCAAAATAAGCAGAAGAAGAAAATAAGATAGCCAAAATACACACACTGGCGGAGGGCCACCAGGACACAGCAGCAGAGAGGAGAGACAAGGTGCATAGAAAACTCGGAGGGACAAACAGCAACAGAACAAAGAAGAATGTCGAAAGAGCAGCAGTTAAATTCAGGAAAAAAGCAAAGCCAACTAGCATGCTGTTGAAATGCATGTGTGTTAATGCGAGGAGTGTTACAAATAAGATTGACGAGTTGCAGGCGCAAGTTGCCACATGGGGTTATGCAATAGTAGCCATAACGGAGACCTGGCTTCAAAATGGGCGGAATTGGAAACTAAACAATCCTGGCTACAATGTAATAACATTTGTAGAAGTCGTGTGGGCAGATGTCACATGATCAGGCAGAATCATAGAAATTTACAGCACAGAAGGAGGCCATTCGGCCCATCTTGTCCGTGCCAGCCGACAAAGAGCAATCCACCCAAATCTTTACAGCACTTGGTCCGTAGCCTTGTAGGTTACGGCAGTTCAAGTGCATATCCAAGTACTTTTTAAACGTGATGAGGGTTTCTGCCTCTACCACCCTTTCAGGCAGTGCATTCCAGACCCCCACCATTCACTGGGTGAAAAAATGTCTCCTCAAATTCCCTGTAAACCTCCTACCAATTACTTGAAATCTATTATTGACCCTTCTGCTAAGGGAAATAGGTCCTTCCTATCCACTCTATCTCGGCCCCTCATAATTTTACACACCTCAATTAGGTCTCGCCTCAGCCTCCTGTGTTCCAAAGAAAACAACCCCAGCCTATCCAATCTTTCCTCATAACTAAAATTCCCCAGCCCAGGCAACATCCTCGGAAATCTCCTCTGCACCTTCTCTAGTGCAATCGCATCCTTCTTGTAATGTGGTGACCAGAACTGCACGCGGCACTCTAGCTGCGGCCTAACTAGTGTTTTATACAGTTGAAGCATAACCTCCCCGCTCTTATATTCTACGCCTCGGCTAATAAAGGCAAGTATCCCGTATGCCTGCTTAACCACTTTATCTACCTGTCCTGCTACCTTCAGGGATCTGTGGACATGCACTCCAAGGTCCCGCTGATCCTCTGCATTTCTCAGTGTCCTACCATTTATTGTGTATTCCAACTGAATTCCATTTGCCACTGTTCTGCCCACTAGACGAGTCCATTGATATCTTCCTGCAGTCTACAGCATTCTGTTTCATTATTAACCACACGGCCAATTTTTGTATCATCTGCAAACTTCTTAATCATACTTCCTACATTCAAATCCAAATCATTGATATATACCAGAAAAAGCAAAGGGCCCAGTACTGAGTCGGTGCAGGCTCGATGGGCCGAAATGGCCTCTATCTGCACTGTGGGGTTTCTGTGATTCTGTGAGCCCTGCGGAACCCCACTGGAAACAGCCTTCCGGTCACAAAAACACCCTTCGACCATTACCCTTTGTTTCCTGCCTCTGAGCCAATTTTGGATCCAACTTGCCACTTTGCCTTGGATCCCATGGGCTTTTACTTTCGTGACCAATCTGGCATGCGGGACCTTATCAAAAGCCTTGCTAAAATCCATATAGACTACATCAAAGGCACTACCCTCATCGACCCTCCTTGTTACCTCCTCGAAAAATTGAATTGCGTTAGTCAGACACGACCTTCCGTTAAGAAATCCATGCTGACTGTCCCTGATTAATCCGTGTCTTTCTAAATGAAGATTTCTCCTGTCCCTCAGAACTTTTTCCAATAATTTACCCACCACCGAGGTTAGGCTGACTGGCCTGTAATTATGCGGTCTATCCCTCTCTCCCTTTTGAAAGAACGGTAGCACGTTAGCAGTCCTCCAGTGGTCGGGCACCACACCTGTAGCCAGAGAGGATTGTAAAATGATGGTGAGAGCCTGTGCTATTTGGTGTCTTACTTCTCTTAAGAGTGTGGGATAGATTTGATGCGGGCCTGGGTATTTGTCCAGTTTGAAAGATGCTACAGCCCTTAAGACTTGGTGTTTGAGCATGTTTATTTGATGTAATATTTGAATAGAAGGCAATGAAGGGTTGGGCTTGTAGTTTGTTTGTGTGGGAGGCAGAGCAGCAAGAAGAGGTGGAGGGGGGGTGGGGGGTTGCGGGAGGAGTAAAATTTGTAAATGTAAATTGAGTGTTGAATACTTGTATGAATGCGTAGAAGAGAAAAAAATGGGCGACAGCTTTAAGTAAAGAGAAAGCCAGCCAGCATATGCCTACGGCCATACTAGTCTGAATGCGCCCGATCTCGTCTGATCTCGGAAGCTAAGCAGAGTCAGGCCTGGTTAGTACTTGGATGGGAGACCGCCTGGGAATACCAGGTGCAGTAGGCTTTTGCTGCCGCCACAGGCTGCTCAACGTTTTGCACACACACGCGCACACACTGCTCTTAATCAATCAACATCCTTTTTGCTGCTCTCTCTCTCTCTCTCTCTCTCTCGCTTTCCTTTGACCATTTCTTCGCTGCACATTCTCCTGCTGCTACACAAATGCAAGGGGCTCCAGACACAGGGCCGAAATAAGCAGAAGAAGAAAATAAGATAGCCAAAATACACACACTGGCGGAGGGCCACCAGGACACAGCAGCAGAGAGGAGAGACAAGGTGCATAGAAAACTCGGAGGGACAAACAGCAACAGAACAAAGAAGAATGTAGAAAGAGCAGCAGTTAAATTCAGGAAAAAAGCAAAGCCAACTAGCATGCTGTTGAAATGCATGTGTGTTAATGCGAGGAGCGTTACAAATAAGATTGACGAGTTGCAGGCGCAAGTTGCCACATGGGGTTATGCAATAGTAGCCATAACGGAGACCTGGCTTCAAAATGGGCGGAATTGGAAACTAAACAATCCTGGCTACAATGTAATAACATTTGTAGAAGTCGTGTGGGCAGATGTCACATGATCAGGCAGAATCATAGAAATTTACAGCACAGAAGGAGGCCATTCGGCCCATCTTGTCCGTGCCAGCCGACAAAGAGCAATCCACCCAAATCCCACTTTACAGCACTTGGTCCGTAGCCTTGTAGGTTACGGCAGTTCAAGTGCATATCCAAGTACTTTTTAAACGTGATGAGGGTTTCTGCCTCTACCACCCTTTCAGGCAGTGCATTCCAGACCCCCACCATTCACTGGGTGAAAAAATGTCTCCTCAAATTCCCTGTAAACCTCCTACCAATTACTTGAAATCTATTATTGACCCTTCTGCTAAGGGAAATAGGTCCTTCCTATCCACTCTATCTCGGCCCCTCATAATTTTACACACCTCAATTAGGTCTCACCTCAGCCTCCTGTGTTCCAAAGAAAACAACCCCAGCCTATCCAATCTTTCCTCATAACTAAAATTCCCCAGCCCAGGCAACATCCTCGGAAATCTCCTCTGCACCTTCTCTAGTGCAATCGCATCCTTCTTGTAATGTGGTGACCAGAACTGCACGCGGCACTCTAGCTGCGGCCTAACTAGTGTTTTATACAGTTGAAGCATAACCTCCCCGCTCTTATATTCTACGCCTCGGCTAATAAAGGCAAGTATCCCGTATGCCTGCTTAACCACTTTATCTACCTGTCCTGCTACCTTCAGGGATCTGTGGACATGCACTCCAAGGTCCCGCTGATCCTCTGCATTTCTCAGTGTCCTACCATTTATTGTGTATTCCAACTGAATTCCATTTGCCACTGTTCTGCCCACTAGACGAGTCCATTGATATCTTCCTGCAGTCTACAGCATTCTGTTTCATTATTAACCACACGGCCAATTTTTGTATCATCTGCAAACTTCTTAATCATACTTCCTACATTCAAATCCAAATCATTGATATATACCAGAAAAAGCAAAGGGTCCAGTACTGAGTCGGTGCAGGCTCGATGGGCCGAAATGGCCTCTATCTGCACTGTGGGGTTTCTGTGATTCTGTGAGCCCTGCGGAACCCCACTGGAAACAGCCTTCCGGTCACAAAAACACCCTTCGACCATTACCCTTTGTTTCCTGCCTCTGAGCCAATTTTGGATCCAACTTGCCACTTTGCCTTGGATCCCATGGGCTTTTACTTTCGTGACCAATCTGGCATGCGGGACCTTATCAAAAGCCTTGCTAAAATCCATATAGACTACATCAAAGGCACTACCCTCATCGACCCTCCTTGTTACCTCCTCGAAAAATTGAATTGCGTTAGTCAGACACGACCTTCCGTTAAGAAATCCATGCTGACTGTCCCTGATTAATCCGTGTCTTTCTAAATGAAGATTTCTCCTGTCCCTCAGAACTTTTTCCAATAATTTTCCCACCACCGAGGTTAGGCTGACTGGCCTGTAATTATGCGGTCTATCCCTCTCTCCCTTTTGAAAGAACGGTAGCACGTTAGCAGTCCTCCAGTGGTCGGGCACCACACCTGTAGCCAGAGAGGATTGTAAAATGATGGTGAGAGCCTGTGCTATTTGGTGTCTTACTTCTCTTAAGAGTGTGGGATAGATTTGATGCGGGCCTGGGTATTTGTCCAGTTTGAAAGATGCTACAGCCCTTAAGACTTGGTGTTTGAGCATGTTTATTTGATGTAATATTTGAATAGAAGGCAATGAAGGGTTGGGCTTGTAGTTTGTTTGTGTGGGAGGCAGAGCAGCAAGAAGAGGTGGAGGGGGGGTGGGGGGTTGCGGGAGGAGTAAAATTTGTAAATGTAAATTGAGTGTTGAATACTTGTATGAATGCGTAGAAGAGAAAAAAATGGGCGACAGCTTTAAGTAAAGAGAAAGCCAGCTAGCATATGCCTACGGCCATACTAGTCTGAATGCGCCCGATCTCGTCTGATCTCGGAAGCTAAGCAGAGTCAGGCCTGGTTAGTACTTGGATGGGAGACTGCCTGGGAATGCCAGGTGCAGTAGGCTTTTGCTGCCGCCACAGGCTGCTCAACGTTTTGCACACACACGCGCACACACTGCTCTTAATCAATCAACATCCTTTTTGCTGCTCTCTCTCTCTCTCTCTCTCGCTTTCCTTTGACCATTTCTTCGCTGCACATTCTCCTGCTGCTACACAAATGCAAGGGGCTCCAGACACAGGGCCGAAATAAGCAGAAGAAGAAAATAAGATAGCCAAAATACACACACTGGCGGAGGGCCACCAGGACACAGCAGCAGAGAGGAGAGACAAGGTGCATAGAAAACTCGGAGGGACAAACAGCAACAGAACAAAGAAGAATGTAGAAAGAGCAGCAGTTAAATTCAGGAAAAAAGCAAAGCCAACTAGCATGCTGTTGAAATGCATGTGTGTTAATGCGAGGAGTGTTACAAATAAGATTGACGAGTTGCAGGCGCAAGTTGCCACATGGGGTTATGCAATAGTAGCCATAACGGACACCTGGCTTCAAAATGGGCGGAATTGGAAACTAAACAATCCTGGCTACAATGTAATAACATTTGTAGAAGTCGTGTGGGCAGATGTCACATGATCAGGCAGAATCATAGAAATTTACAGCACAGAAGGAGGCCATTCGGCCCATCTTGTCCGTGCCAGCCGACAAAGAGCAATCCACCCAAATCCCACTTTACAGCACTTGGTCCGTAGCCTTGTAGGTTACGGCAGTTCAAGTGCATATCCAAGTACTTTTTAAACGTGATGAGGGTTTCTGCCTCTACCACCCTTTCAGGCAGTGCATTCCAGACCCCCACCATTCACTGGGTGAAAAAATGTCTCCTCAAATTCCCTGTAAACCTCCTACCAATTACTTGAAATCTATTATTGACCCTTCTGCTAAGGGAAATAGGTCCTTCCTATCCACTCTATCTCGGCCCCTCATAATTTTACACACCTCAATTAGGTCTCGCCTCAGCCTCCTGTGTTCCAAAGAAAACAACCCCAGCCTATCCAATCTTTCCTCATAACTAAAATTCCCCAGCCCAGGCAACATCCTCGGAAATCTCCTCTGCACCTTCTCTAGTGCAATCGCATCCTTCTTGTAATGTGGTGACCAGAACTGCACGCGGCACTCTAGCTGCGGCCTAACTAGTGTTTTATACAGTTGAAGCATAACCTCCCCGCTCTTATATTCTACGCCTCGGCTAATAAAGGCAAGTATCCCGTATGCCTGCTTAACCACTTTATCTACCTGTCCTGCTACCTTCAGGGATCTGTGGACATGCACTCCAAGGTCCCGCTGATCCTCTGCATTTCTCAGTGTCCTACCATTTATTGTGTATTCCAACTGAATTCCATTTGCCACTGTTCTGCCCACTAGACGAGTCCATTGATATCTTCCTGCAGTCTACAGCATTCTGTTTCATTATTAACCACACGGCCAATTTTTGTATCATCTGCAAACTTCTTAATCATACTTCCTACATTCAAATCCAAATCATTGATATATACCAGAAAAAGCAAAGGGCCCAGTACTGAGTCGGTGCAGGCTCGATGGGCCGAAATGGCCTCTATCTGCACTGTGGGGTTTCTGTGATTCTGTGAGCCCTGCGGAACCCCACTGGAAACAGCCTTCCGGTCACAAAAACACCCTTCGACCATTACCCTTTGTTTCCTGCCTCAGCCAATTTTGGATCCAACTTGCCACTTTGCCTTGGATCCCATGGGCTTTTACTTTCGTGACCAATCTGGCATGCGGGACCTTATCAAAAGCCTTGCTAAAATCCATATAGACTACATCAAAGGCACTACCCTCATCGACCCTCCTTGTTACCTCCTCGAAAAATTGAATTGCGTTAGTCAGACACGACCTTCCGTTAAGAAATCCATGCTGACTGTCCCTGATTAATCCGTGTCTTTCTAAATGAAGATTTCTCCTGTCCCTCAGAACTTTTTCCAATAATTTTCCCACCACCGAGGTTAGGCTGACTGGCCTGTAATTATGCGGTCTATCCCTCTCTCCCTTTTGAAAGAACGGTAGCACGTTAGCAGTCCTCCAGTGGTCGGGCACCACACCTGTAGCCAGAGAGGATTGTAAAATGATGGTGAGAGCCTGTGCTATTTGGTGTCTTACTTCTCTTAAGAGTGTGGGATAGATTTGATGCGGGCCTGGGTATTTGTCCAGTTTGAAAGATGCTACAGCCCTTAAGACTTGGTGTTTGAGCATGTTTATTTGATGTAATATTTGAATAGAAGGCAATGAAGGGTTGGGCTTGTAGTTTGTTTGTGTGGGAGGCAGAGCAGCAAGAAGAGGTGGAGGGGGGGTGGGGGGTTGCGGGAGGAGTAAAATTTGTAAATGTAAATTGAGTGTTGAATACTTGTATGAATGCGTAGAAGAGAAAAAAATGGGCGACAGCTTTAAGTAAAGAGAAAGCCAGCTAGCATATGCCTACGGCCATACTAGTCTGAATGCGCCCGATCTCGTCTGATCTCGGAAGCTAAGCAGAGTCAGGCCTGGTTAGTACTTGGATGGGAGACTGCCTGGGAATACCGGGTGCAGTAGGCTTTTGCTGCCGCCACAGGCTGCTCAACGTTTTGCACACACACGCGCACACACTGCTCTTAATCAATCAACATCCTTTTTGCTGCTCTCTCTCTCTCTCTCTCTCGCTTTCCTTTGACCATTTCTTCGCTGCACATTCTCCTGCTGCTACACAAATGCAAGGGGCTCCAGACACAGGGCCGAAATAAGCAGAAGAAGAAAATAAGATAGCCAAAATACACACACTGGCGGAGGGCCACCAGGACACAGCAGCAGAGAGGAGAGACAAGGTGCATAGAAAACTCGGAGGGACAAACAGCAACAGAACAAAGAAGAATGTAGAAAGAGCAGCAGTTAAATTCAGGAAAAAAGCAAAGCCAACTAGCATGCTGTTGAAATGCATGTGTGTTAATGCGAGGAGTGTTACAAATAAGATTGACGAGTTGCAGGCGCAAGTTGCCACATGGGGTTATGCAATAGTAGCCATAACGGACACCTGGCTTCAAAATGGGCGGAATTGGAAACTAAACAATCCTGGCTACAATGTAATAACATTTGTAGAAGTCGTGTGGGCAGATGTCACATGATCAGGCAGAATCATAGAAATTTACAGCACAGAAGGAGGCCATTCGGCCCATCTTGTCCGTGCCAGCCGACAAAGAGCAATCCACCCAAATCCCACTTTACAGCACTTGGTCCGTAGCCTTGTAGGTTACGGCAGTTCAAGTGCATATCCAAGTACTTTTTAAACGTGATGAGGGTTTCTGCCTCTACCACCCTTTCAGGCAGTGCATTCCAGACCCCCACCATTCACTGGGTGAAAAAATGTCTCCTCAAATTCCCTGTAAACCTCCTACCAATTACTTGAAATCTATTATTGACCCTTCTGCTAAGGGAAATAGGTCCTTCCTATCCACTCTATCTCGGCCCCTCATAATTTTACACACCTCAATTAGGTCTCGCCTCAGCCTCCTGTGTTCCAAAGAAAACAACCCCAGCCTATCCAATCTTTCCTCATAGCTAAAATTCCCCAGCCCAGGCAACATCCTCGGAAATCTCCTCTGCACCTTCTCTAGTGCAATCGCATCCTTCTTGTAATGTGGTGACCAGAACTGCACGCGGCACTCTAGCTGCGGCCTAACTAGTGTTTTATACAGTTGAAGCATAACCTCCCCGCTCTTATATTCTATGCCTCGGCTAATAAAGGCAAGTATCCCGTATGCCTGCTTAACCACTTTATCTACCTGTCCTGCTACCTTCAGGGATCTGTGGACATGCACTCCAAGGTCCCGCTGATCCTCTGCATTTCTCAGTGTCCTACCATTTATTGTGTATTCCAACTGAATTCCATTTGCCACTGTTCTGCCCACTAGACGAGTCCATTGATATCTTCCTGCAGTCTACAGCATTCTGTTTCATTATTAACCACACGGCCAATTTTTGTATCATCTGCAAACTTCTTAATCATACTTCCTACATTCAAATCCAAATCATTGATATATACCAGAAAAAGCAAAGGGCCCAGTACTGAGTCGGTGCAGGCTCGATGGGCCGAAATGGCCTCTATCTGCACTGTGGGGTTTCTGTGATTCTGTGAGCCCTGCGGAACCCCACTGGAAACAGCCTTCCGGTCACAAAAACACCCTTCGACCATTACCCTTTGTTTCCTGCCTCTGAGCCAATTTTGGATCCAACTTGCCACTTTGCCTTGGATCCCATGGGCTTTTACTTTCGTGACCAATCTGGCATGCGGGACCTTATCAAAAGCCTTGCTAAAATCCATATAGACTACATCAAAGGCACTACCCTCATCGACCCTCCTTGTTACCTCCTCGAAAAATTGAATTGCGTTAGTCAGACACGACCTTCCGTTAAGAAATCCATGCTGACTGTCCCTGATTAATCCGTGTCTTTCTAAATGAAGATTTCTCCTGTCCCTCAGAACTTTTTCCAATAATTTTCCCACCACCGAGGTTAGGCTGACTGGCCTGTAATTATGCGGTCTATCCCTCTCTCCCTTTTGAAAGAACGGTAGCACGTTAGCAGTCCTCCAGTGGTCGGGCACCACACCTGTAGCCAGAGAGGATTGTAAAATGATGGTGAGAGCCTGTGCTATTTGGTGTCTTACATCTCTTAAGAGTGTGGGATAGATTTGATGCGGGCCTGGGTATTTGTCCAGTTTGAAAGATGCTACAGCCCTTAAGACTTGGTGTTTGAGCATGTTTATTTGATGTAATATTTGAATAGAAGGCAATGAAGGGTTGGGCTTGTAGTTTGTTTGTGTGGGAGGCAGAGCAGCAAGAAGAGGTGGAGGGGGGGTGGGGGGTTGCGGGAGGAGTAAAATTTGTAAATGTAAATTGAGTGTTGAATACTTGTATGAATGCGTAGAAGAGAAAAAAATGGGCGACAGCTTTAAGTAAAGAGAAAGCCAGCTAGCATATGCCTACGGCCATACTAGTCTGAATGCGCCCGATCTCGTCTGATCTCGGACGCTAAGCAGAGTCAGGCCTGGTTAGTACTTGGATGGGAGACTGCCTGGGAATACCAGGTGCAGTAGGCTTTTGCTGCCGCCACAGGCTGCTCAACGTTTTGCACACACACGCGCACACACTGCTCTTAATCAATCAACATCCTTTTTGCTGCTCTCTCTCTCTCTCTCTCTTGCTTTCCTTTGACCATTTCTTCGCTGCACATTCTCCTGCTGCTACACAAATGCAAGGGGCTCCAGACACAGGGCCGAAATAAGCAGAAGAAGAAAATAAGATAGCCAAAATACACACACTGGCGGAGGGCCACCAGGACACAGCAGCAGAGAGGAGAGACAAGGTGCATAGAAAACTCGGAGGGACAAACAGCAACAGAACAAAGAAGAATGTAGAAAGAGCAGCAGTTAAATTCAGGAAAAAAGCAAAGCCAACTAGCATGCTGTTGAAATGCATGTGTGTTAATGCGAGGAGCGTTACAAATAAGATTGACGAGTTGCAGGCGCAAGTTGCCACATGGGGTTATGCAATAGTAGCTATAACGGAGACCTGGCTTCAAAATGGGCGGAATTGGAAACTAAACAATCCTGGCTACAATGTAATAACATTTGTAGAAGTCGTGTGGGCAGATGTCACATGATCAGGCAGAATCATAGAAATTTACAGCACAGAAGGAGGCCATTCGGCCCATCTTGTCCGTGCCAGCCGACAAAGAGCAATCCACCCAAATCCCACTTTACAGCACTTGGTCCGTAGCCTTGTAGGTTACGGCAGTTCAAGTGCATATCCAAGTACTTTTTAAACGTGATGAGGGTTTCTGCCTCTACCACCCTTTCAGGCAGTGCATTCCAGACCCCCACCATTCACTGGGTGAAAAAATGTCTCCTCAAATTCCCTGTAAACCTCCTACCAATTACTTGAAATCTATTATTGACCCTTCTGCTAAGGGAAATAGGTCCTTCCTATCCACTCTATCTCGGCCCCTCATAATTTTACACACCTCAATTAGGTCTCGCCTCAGCCTCCTGTGTTCCAAAGAAAACAACCCCAGCCTATCCAATCTTTCCTCATAACTAAAATTCCCCAGCCCAGGCAACATCCTCGGAAATCTCCTCTGCACCTTCTCTAGTGCAATCGCATCCTTCTTGTAATGTGGTGACCAGAACTGCACGCGGCACTCTAGCTGCGGCCTAACTAGTGTTTTATACAGTTGAAGCATAACCTCCCCGCTCTTATATTCTACGCCTCGGCTAATAAAGGCAAGTATCCCGTATGCCTGCTTAACCACTTTATCTACCTGTCCTGCTACCTTCAGGGATCTGTGGACATGCACTCCAAGGTCCCGCTGATCCTCTGCATTTCTCAGTGTCCTACCATTTATTGTGTATTCCAACTGAATTCCATTTGCCACTGTTCTGCCCACTAGACGAGTCCATTGATATCTTCCTGCAGTCTACAGCATTCTGTTTCATTATTAACCACACGGCCAATTTTTGTATCATCTGCAAACTTCTTAATCATACTTCCTACATTCAAATCCAAATCATTGATATATACCAGAAAAAGCAAAGGGCCCAGTACTGAGTCGGTGCAGGCTCGATGG
The DNA here is from genome assembly GCF_052327205.1 of Somniosus microcephalus. NCBI lineage: Eukaryota > Metazoa > Chordata > Chondrichthyes > Squaliformes > Somniosidae > Somniosus > Somniosus microcephalus. The sequence goes on along the minus strand of NC_140998.1, from coordinate 213,782,376 downwards.
GCCGAAATGGCCTCTATCTGCACTGTGGGGTTTCTGTGATTCTGTGAGCCCTGCGGAACCCCACTGGAAACAGCCTTCCGGTCACAAAAACACCCTTCCGACCATTACCCTTTGTTTCCTGCCTCTGAGCCAATTTTGGATCCAACTTGCCACTTTGCCTTGGATCCCATGGGCTTTTACTTTCGTGACCAATCTGGCATGCGGGACCTTATCAAAAGCCTTGCTAAAATCCATATAGACTACATCAAAGGCACTACCCTCATCGACCCTCCTTGTTACCTCCTCGAAAAATTGAATTGCGTTAGTCAGACACGACCTTCCGTTAAGAAATCCATGCTGACTGTCCCTGATTAATCCGTGTCTTTCTAAATGAAGATTTCTCCTGTCCCTCAGAACTTTTTCCAATAATTTTCCCACCACCGAGGTTAGGCTGACTGGCCTGTAATTATGCGGTCTATCCCTCTCTCCCTTTTGAAAGAGCGGTAGCACGTTAGCAGTCCTCCAGTGGTCGGGCACCACACCTGTAGCCAGAGAGGATTGTAAAATGATGGTGAGAGCCTGTGCTATTTGGTGTCTTACTTCTCTTAAGAGTGTGGGATAGATTTGATGCGGGCCTGGGTATTTGTCCAGTTTGAAAGATGCTACAGCCCTTAAGACTTGGTGTTTGAGCATGTTTATTTGATGTAATATTTGAATAGAAGGCAATGAAGGGTTGGGCTTGTAGTTTGTTTGTGTGGGAGGCAGAGCAGCAAGAAGAGGTGGAGGGGGGGTGGGGGGTTGCGGGAGGAGTAAAATTTGTAAATGTAAATTGAGTGTTGAATACTTGTATGAATGCGTAGAAGAGAAAAAAATGGGCGACAGCTTTAAGTAAAGAGAAAGCCAACTAGCATATGCCTACGGCCATACTAGTCTGAATGCGCCCGATCTCGTCTGATCTCGGAAGCTAAGCAGAGTCAGGCCTGGTTAGTACTTGGATGGGAGACTGCCTGGGAATACCAGGTGCAGTAGGCTTTTGCTGCCGCCACAGGCTGCTCAACGTTTTGCACACACACGCGCACACACTGCTCTTAATCAATCAACATCCTTTTTGCTGCTCTCTCTCTCTCTCTCTCTCTCTCTCTCTCGCTTTCCTTTGACCATTTCTTCGCTGCACATTCTCCTGCTGCTACACAAATGCAAGGGGCTCCAGACACAGGGCCGAAATAAGCAGAAGAAGAAAATAAGATAGCCAAAATACACACACTGGCGGAGGGCCACCAGGACACAGCAGCAGAGAGGAGAGACAAGGTGCATAGAAAACTCGGAGGGACAAACAGCAACAGAACAAAGAAGAATGTAGAAAGAGCAGCAGTTAAATTCAGGAAAAAAGCAAAGCCAACTAGCATGCTGTTGAAATGCATGTGTGTTAAAACGAGGAGTGTTACAAATAAGATTGACGAGTTGCAGGCGCAAGTTGCCACATGGGGTTATGCAATAGTAGCCATAACGGAGACCTGGCTTCAAAATGGGCGGAATTGGAAACTAAACAATCCTGGCTACAATGTAATAACATTTGTAGAAGTCGTGTGGGCAGATGTCACATGATCAGGCAGAATCATAGAAATTTACAGCACAGAAGGAGGCCATTCGGCCCATCTTGTCCGTGCCAGCCGACAAAGAGCAATCCACCCAAATCCCACTTTACAGCACTTGGTCCGTAGCCTTGTAGGTTACGGCAGTTCAAGTGCATATCCAAGTACTTTTTAAACGTGATGAGGGTTTCTGCCTCTACCACCCTTTCAGGCAGTGCATTCCAGACCCCCACCATTCACTGGGTGAAAAAATGTCTCCTCAAATTCCCTGTAAACCTCCTACCAATTACTTGAAATCTATTATTGACCCTTCTGCTAAGGGAAATAGGTCCTTCCTATCCACTCTATCTCGGCCCCTCATAATTTTACACACCTCAATTAGGTCTCGCCTCAGCCTCCTGTGTTCCAAAGAAAACAACCCCAGCCTATCCAATCTTTCCTCATAACTAAAATTCCCCAGCCCAGGCAACATCCTCGGAAATCTCCTCTGCACCTTCTCTAGTGCAATCGCATCCTTCTTGTAATGTGGTGACCAGAACTGCACGCGGCACTCTAGCTGCGGCCTAACTAGTGTTTTATACAGTTGAAGCATAACCTCCCCGCTCTTATATTCTACGCCTCGGCTAATAAAGGCAAGTATCCCGTATGCCTGCTTAACCACTTTATCTACCTGTCCTGCTACCTTCAGGGATCTGTGGACATGCACTCCAAGGTCCCGCTGATCCTCTGCATTTCTCAGTGTCCTACCATTTATTGTGTATTCCAACTGAATTCCATTTGCCACTGTTCTGCCCACTAGACGAGTCCATTGATATCTTCCTGCAGTCTACAGCATTCTGTTTCATTATTAACCACACGGCCAATTTTTGTATCATCTGCAAACTTCTTAATCATACTTCCTACATTCAAATCCAAATCATTGATATATACCAGAAAAAGCAAAGGGCCCAGTACTGAGTCGGTGCAGGCTCGATGGGCCGAAATGGCCTCTATCTGCACTGTGGGGTTTCTGTGATTCTGTGAGCCCTGCGGAACCCCACTGGAAACAGCCTTCCGGTCACAAAAACACCCTTCGACCATTACCCTTTGTTTCCTGCCTCTGAGCCAATTTTGGATCCAACTTGCCACTTTGCCTTGGATCCCATGGGCTTTTACTTTCGTGACCAATCTGGCATGCGGGACCTTATCAAAAGCCTTGCTAAAATCCATATAGACTACATCAAAGGCACTACCCTCATCGACCCTCCTTGTTACCTCCTCGAAAAATTGAATTGCGTTAGTCAGACACGACCTTCCGTTAAGAAATCCATGCTGACTGTCCCTGATTAATCCGTGTCTTTCTAAATGAAGATTTCTCCTGTCCCTCAGAACTTTTTCCAATAATTTTCCCACCACCGAAGTTAGGCTGACTGGCCTGTAATTATGCGGTCTATCCCTCTCTCCCTTTTGAAAGAGCGGTAGCACGTTAGCAGTCCTCCAGTGGTCGGGCACCACACCTGTAGCCAGAGAGGATTGTAAAATGATGGTGAGAGCCTGTGCTATTTGGTGTCTTACTTCTCTTAAGAGTGTGGGATAGATTTGATGCGGGCCTGGGTATTTGTCCAGTTTGAAAGATGCTACAGCCCTTAAGACTTGGTGTTTGAGCATGTTTATTTGATGTAATATTTGAATAGAAGGCAATGAAGGGTTGGGCTTGTAGTTTGTTTGTGTGGGAGGCAGAGCAGCAAGAAGAGGTGGAGGGGGGGTGGGGGGTTGCGGGAGGAGTAAAATTTGTAAATGTAAATTGAGTGTTGAATACTTGTATGAATGCGTAGAAGAGAAAAAAATGGGCGACAGCTTTAAGTAAAGAGAAAGCCAGCTAGCATATGCCTACGGCCATACTAGTCTGAATGCGCCCGATCTCGTCTGATCTCGGAAGCTAAGCAGAGTCAGGCCTGGTTAGTACTTGGATGGGAGACTGCCTGGGAATACCAGGTGCAGTAGGCTTTTGCTGCCGCCACAGGCTGCTCAACGTTTTGCACACACACGCGCACACACTGCTCTTAATCAATCAACATCCTTTTTGCTGCTCTCTCTCTCTCTCTCGCTTTCCTTTGACCATTTCTTCGCTGCACATTCTCCTGCTGCTACACAAATGCAAGGGGCTCCAGACACAGGGCCAAAATAAGCAGAAGAAGAAAATAAGATAGCCAAAATACACACACTGGCGGAGGGCCACCAGGACACAGCAGCAGAGAGGAGAGACAAGGTGCATAGAAAACTCGGAGGGACAAACAGCAACAGAACAAAGAAGAATGTAGAAAGAGCAGCAGTTAAATTCAGGAAAAAAGCAAAGCCAACTAGCATGCTGTTGAAATGCATGTGTGTTAATGCGAGGAGTGTTACAAATAAGATTGACGAGTTGCAGGCGCAAGTTGCCACATGGGGTTATGCAATAGTAGCCATAACGGAGACCTGGCTTCAAAATGGGCGGAATTGGAAACTAAACAATCCTGGCTACAATGTAATAACATTTGTAGAAGTCGTGTGGGCAGATGTCACATGATCAGGCAGAATCATAGAAATTTACAGCACAGAAGGAGGCCATTCGGCCCATCTTGTCCGTGCCAGCCGACAAAGAGCAATCCACCCAAATCTTTACAGCACTTGGTCCGTAGCCTTGTAGGTTACGGCAGTTCAAGTGCATATCCAAGTACTTTTTAAACGTGATGAGGGTTTCTGCCTCTACCACCCTTTCAGGCAGTGCATTCCAGACCCCCACCATTCACTGGGTGAAAAAATGTCTCCTCAAATTCCCTGTAAACCTCCTACCAATTACTTGAAATCTATTATTGACCCTTCTGCTAAGGGAAATAGGTCCTTCCTATCCACTCTATCTCGGCCCCTCATAATTTTACACACCTCAATTAGGTCTCACCTCAGCCTCCTGTGTTCCAAAGAAAACAACCCCAGCCTATCCAATCTTTCCTCATAACTAAAATTCCCCAGCCCAGGCAACATCCTCGGAAATCTCCTCTGCACCTTCTCTAGTGCAATCGCATCCTTCTTGTAATGTGGTGACCAGAACTGCACGCGGCACTCTAGCTGCGGCCTAACTAGTGTTTTATACAGTTGAAGCATAACCTCCCCGCTCTTATATTCTACGCCTCGGCTAATAAAGGCAAGTATCCCGTATGCCTGCTTAACCACTTTATCTACCTGTCCTGCTACCTTCAGGGATCTGTGGACATGCACTCCAAGGTCCCGCTGATCCTCTGCATTTCTCAGTGTCCTACCATTTATTGTGTATTCCAACTGAATTCCATTTGCCACTGTTCTGCCCACTAGACGAGTCCATTGATATCTTCCTGCAGTCTACAGCATTCTGTTTCATTATTAACCACACGGCCAATTTTTGTATCATCTGCAAACTTCTTAATCATACTTCCTACATTCAAATCCAAATCATTGATATATACCAGAAAAAGCAAAGGGCCCAGTACTGAGTCGGTGCAGGCTCGATGGGCCGAAATGGCCTCTATCTGCACTGTGGGGTTTCTGTGATTCTGTGAGCCCTGCGGAACCCCACTGGAAACAGCCTTCCGGTCACAAAAACACCCTTCGACCATTACCCTTTGTTTCCTGCCTCTGAGCCAATTTTGGATCCAACTTGCCACTTTGCCTTGGATCCCATGGGCTTTTACTTTCGTGACCAATCTGGCATGCGGGACCTTATCAAAAGCCTTGCTAAAATCCATATAGACTACATCAAAGGCACTACCCTCATCGACCCTCCTTGTTACCTCCTCGAAAAATTGAATTGCGTTAGTCAGACACGACCTTCCGTTAAGAAATCCATGCTGACTGTCCCTGATTAATCCGTGTCTTTCTAAATGAAGATTTCTCCTGTCCCTCAGAACTTTTTCCAATAATTTTCCCACCACCGAGGTTAGGCTGACTGGCCTGTAATTATGCGGTCTATCCCTCTCTCCCTTTTGAAAGAACGGTAGCACGTTAGCAGTCCTCCAGTGGTCGGGCACCACACCTGTAGCCAGAGAGGATTGTAAAATGATGGTGAGAGCCTGTGCTATTTGGTGTCTTACTTCTCTTAAGAGTGTGGGATAGATTTGATGCGGGCCTGGGTATTTGTCCAGTTTGAAAGATGCTACAGCCCTTAAGACTTGGTGTTTGAGCATGTTTATTTGATGTAATATTTGAATAGAAGGCAATGAAGGGTTGGGCTTGTAGTTTGTTTGTGTGGGAGGCAGAGCAGCAAGAAGAGGTGGAGGGGGGGTGGGGGGTTGCGGGAGGAGTAAAATTTGTAAATGTAAATTGAGTGTTGAATACTTGTATGAATGTGTAGAAGAGAAAAAAATGGGCGACAGCTTTAAGTAAAGAGAAAGCCAGCTAGCATATGCCTACGGCCATACTAGTCTGAATGCGCCCGATCTCGTCTGATCTCGGAAGCTAAGTAGAGTCAGGCCTGGTTAGTACTTGGATGGGAGACTGCCTGGGAATACCAGGTGCAGTAGGCTTTTGCTGCCGCCACAGGCTGCTCAACGTTTTGCACACACACGCGCACACACTGCTCTTAATCAATCAACATCCTTTTTGCTGCTCTCTCTCTCTCTCTCTCTCGCTTTCCTTTGACCATTTCTTCGCTGCACATTCTCCTGCTGCTACACAAATGCAAGGGGCTCCAGACACAGGGCCGAAATAAGCAGAAGAAGAAAATAAGATAGCCAAAATACACACACTGGCGGAGGGCCACCAGGACACAGCAGCAGAGAGGAGAGACAAGGTGCATAGAAAACTCGGAGGGACAAACAGCAACAGAACAAAGAAGAATGTAGAAAGAGCAGCAGTTAAATTCAGGAAAAAAGCAAAGCCAACTAGCATGCTGTTGAAATGCATGTGTGTTAATGCGAGGAGTGTTACAAATAAGATTGACGAGTTGCAGGCGCAAGTTGCCACATGGGGTTATGCAATAGTAGCCATAACGGACACCTGGCTTCAAAATGGGCGGAATTGGAAACTAAACAATCCTGGCTACAATGTAATAACATTTGTAGAAGTCGTGTGGGCAGATGTCACATGATCAGGCAGAATCATAGAAATTTACAGCACAGAAGGAGGCCATTCGGCCCATCTTGTCCGTGCCAGCCGACAAAGAGCAATCCACCCAAATCCCACTTTACAGCACTTGGTCCGTAGCCTTGTAGGTTACGGCAGTTCAAGTGCATATCCAAGTACTTTTTAAACGTGATGAGGGTTTCTGCCTCTACCACCCTTTCAGGCAGTGCATTCCAGACCCCCACCATTCACTGGGTGAAAAAATGTCTCCTCAAATTCCCTGTAAACCTCCTACCAATTACTTGAAATCTATTATTGACCCTTCTGCTAAGGGAAATAGGTCCTTCCTATCCACTCTATCTCGGCCCCTCATAATTTTACACACCTCAATTAGGTCTCGCCTCAGCCTCCTGTGTTCCAAAGAAAACAACCCCAGCCTATCCAATCTTTCCTCATAGCTAAAATTCCCCAGCCCAGGCAACATCCTCGGAAATCTCCTCTGCACCTTCTCTAGTGCAATCGCATCCTTCTTGTAATGTGGTGACCAGAACTGCACGCGGCACTCTAGCTGCGGCCTAACTAGTGTTTTATACAGTTGAAGCATAACCTCCCCGCTCTTATATTCTATGCCTCGGCTAATAAAGGCAAGTATCCCGTATGCCTGCTTAACCACTTTATCTACCTGTCCTGCTACCTTCAGGGATCTGTGGACATGCACTCCAAGGTCCCGCTGATCCTCTGCATTTCTCAGTGTCCTACCATTTATTGTGTATTCCAACTGAATTCCATTTGCCACTGTTCTGCCCACTAGACGAGTCCATTGATATCTTCCTGCAGTCTACAGCATTCTGTTTCATTATTAACCACACGGCCAATTTTTGTATCATCTGCAAACTTCTTAATCATACTTCCTACATTCAAATCCAAATCATTGATATATACCAGAAAAAGCAAAGGGCCCAGTACTGAGTCGGTGCAGGCTCGATGGGCCGAAATGGCCTCTATCTGCACTGTGGGGTTTCTGTGATTCTGTGAGCCCTGCGGAACCCCACTGGAAACAGCCTTCCGGTCACAAAAACACCCTTCGACCATTACCCTTTGTTTCCTGCCTCTGAGCCAATTTTGGATCCAACTTGCCACTTTGCCTTGGATCCCATGGGCTTTTACTTTCGTGACCAATCTGGCATGCGGGACCTTATCAAAAGCCTTGCTAAAATCCATATAGACTACATCAAAGGCACTACCCTCATCGACCCTCCTTGTTACCTCCTCGAAAAATTGAATTGCGTTAGTCAGACACGACCTTCCGTTAAGAAATCCATGCTGACTGTCCCTGATTAATCCGTGTCTTTCTAAATGAAGATTTCTCCTGTCCCTCAGAACTTTTTCCAATAATTTTCCCACCACCGAGGTTAGGCTGACTGGCCTGTAATTATGCGGTCTATCCCTCTCTCCCTTTTGAAAGAACGGTAGCACGTTAGCAGTCCTCCAGTGGTCGGGCACCACACCTGTAGCCAGAGAGGATTGTAAAATGATGGTGAGAGCCTGTGCTATTTGGTGTCTTACATCTCTTAAGAGTGTGGGATAGATTTGATGCGGGCCTGGGTATTTGTCCAGTTTGAAAGATGCTACAGCCCTTAAGACTTGGTGTTTGAGCATGTTTATTTGATGTAATATTTGAATAGAAGGCAATGAAGGGTTGGGCTTGTAGTTTGTTTGTGTGGGAGGCAGAGCAGCAAGAAGAGGTGGAGGGGGGGTGGGGGGTTGCGGGAGGAGTAAAATTTGTAAATGTAAATTGAGTGTTGAATACTTGTATGAATGCGTAGAAGAGAAAAAAATGGGCGACAGCTTTAAGTAAAGAGAAAGCCAGCTAGCATATGCCTACGGCCATACTAGTCTGAATGCGCCCGATCTCGTCTGATCTCGGACGCTAAGCAGAGTCAGGCCTGGTTAGTACTTGGATGGGAGACTGCCTGGGAATACCAGGTGCAGTAGGCTTTTGCTGCCGCCACAGGCTGCTCAACGTTTTGCACACACACGCGCACACACTGCTCTTAATCAATCAACATCCTTTTTGCTGCTCTCTCTCTCTCTCTCTCTTGCTTTCCTTTGACCATTTCTTCGCTGCACATTCTCCTGCTGCTACACAAATGCAAGGGGCTCCAGACACAGGGCCGAAATAAGCAGAAGAAGAAAATAAGATAGCCAAAATACACACACTGGCGGAGGGCCACCAGGACACAGCAGCAGAGAGGAGAGACAAGGTGCATAGAAAACTCGGAGGGACAAACAGCAACAGAACAAAGAAGAATGTAGAAAGAGCAGCAGTTAAATTCAGGAAAAAAGCAAAGCCAACTAGCATGCTGTTGAAATGCATGTGTGTTAATGCGAGGAGCGTTACAAATAAGATTGACGAGTTGCAGGCGCAAGTTGCCACATGGGGTTATGCAATAGTAGCTATAACGGAGACCTGGCTTCAAAATGGGCGGAATTGGAAACTAAACAATCCTGGCTACAATGTAATAACATTTGTAGAAGTCGTGTGGGCAGATGTCACATGATCAGGCAGAATCATAGAAATTTACAGCACAGAAGGAGGCCATTCGGCCCATCTTGTCCGTGCCAGCCGACAAAGAGCAATCCACCCAAATCCCACTTTACAGCACTTGGTCCGTAGCCTTGTAGGTTACGGCAGTTCAAGTGCATATCCAAGTACTTTTTAAACGTGATGAGGGTTTCTGCCTCTACCACCCTTTCAGGCAGTGCATTCCAGACCCCCACCATTCACTGGGTGAAAAAATGTCTCCTCAAATTCCCTGTAAACCTCCTACCAATTACTTGAAATCTATTATTGACCCTTCTGCTAAGGGAAATAGGTCCTTCCTATCCACTCTATCTCGGCCCCTCATAATTTTACACACCTCAATTAGGTCTCGCCTCAGCCTCCTGTGTTCCAAAGAAAACAACCCCAGCCTATCCAATCTTTCCTCATAACTAAAATTCCCCAGCCCAGGCAACATCCTCGGAAATCTCCTCTGCACCTTCTCTAGTGCAATCGCATCCTTCTTGTAATGTGGTGACCAGAACTGCACGCGGCACTCTAGCTGCGGCCTAACTAGTGTTTTATACAGTTGAAGCATAACCTCCCCGCTCTTATATTCTACGCCTCGGCTAATAAAGGCAAGTATCCCGTATGCCTGCTTAACCACTTTATCTACCTGTCCTGCTACCTTCAGGGATCTGTGGACATGCACTCCAAGGTCCCGCTGATCCTCTGCATTTCTCAGTGTCCTACCATTTATTGTGTATTCCAACTGAATTCCATTTGCCACTGTTCTGCCCACTAGACGAGTCCATTGATATCTTCCTGCAGTCTACAGCATTCTGTTTCATTATTAACCACACGGCCAATTTTTGTATCATCTGCAAACTTCTTAATCATACTTCCTACATTCAAATCCAAATCATTGATATATACCAGAAAAAGCAAAGGGCCCAGTACTGAGTCGGTGCAGGCTCGATGGGCCGAAATGGCCTCTATCTGCACTGTGGGGTTTCTGTGATTCTGTGAGCCCTGCGGAACCCCACTGGAAACAGCCTTCCGGTCACAAAAACACCCTTCCGACCATTACCCTTTGTTTCCTGCCTCTGAGCCAATTTTGGATCCAACTTGCCACTTTGCCTTGGATCCCATGGGCTTTTACTTTCGTGACCAATCTGGCATGCGGGACCTTATCAAAAGCCTTGCTAAAATCCATATAGACTACATCAAAGGCACTACCCTCATCGACCCTCCTTGTTACCTCCTCGAAAAATTGAATTGCGTTAGTCAGACACGACCTTCCGTTAAGAAATCCATGCTGACTGTCCCTGATTAATCCGTGTCTTTCTAAATGAAGATTTCTCCTGTCCCTCAGAACTTTTTCCAATAATTTTCCCACCACCGAGGTTAGGCTGACTGGCCTGTAATTATGCGGTCTATCCCTCTCTCCCTTTTGAAAGAGCGGTAGCACGTTAGCAGTCCTCCAGTGGTCGGGCACCACACCTGTAGCCAGAGAGGATTGTAAAATGATGGTGAGAGCCTGTGCTATTTGGTGTCTTACTTCTCTTAAGAGTGTGGGATAGATTTGATGCGGGCCTGGGTATTTGTCCAGTTTGAAAGATGCTACAGCCCTTAAGACTTGGTGTTTGAGCATGTTTATTTGATGTAATATTTGAATAGAAGGCAATGAAGGGTTGGGCTTGTAGTTTGTTTGTGTGGGAGGCAGAGCAGCAAGAAGAGGTGGAGGGGGGGTGGGGGGTTGCGGGAGGAGTAAAATTTGTAAATGTAAATTGAGTGTTGAATACTTGTATGAATGCGTAGAAGAGAAAAAAATGGGCGACAGCTTTAAGTAAAGAGAAAGCCAGCTAGCATATGCCTACGGCCATACTAGTCTGAATGCGCCCGATCTCGTCTGATCTCGGAAGCTAAGCAGAGTCAGGCCTGGTTAGTACTTGGATGGGAGACTGCCTGGGAATACCAGGTGCAGTAGGCTTTTGCTGCCGCCACAGGCTGCTCAACGTTTTGCACACACACGCGCACACACTGCTCTTAATCAATCAACATCCTTTTTGCTGCTCTCTCTCTCTCTCTCTCTCGCTTTCCTTTGACCATTTCTTCGCTGCACATTCTCCTGCTGCTACACAAATGCAAGGGGCTCCAGACACAGGGCCGAAATAAGCAGAAGAAGAAAATAAGATAGCCAAAATACACACACTGGCGGAGGGCCACCAGGACACAGCAGCAGAGAGGAGAGACAAGGTGCATAGAAAACTCGGAGGGACAAACAGCAACAGAACAAAGAAGAATGTAGAAAGAGCAGCAGTTAAATTCAGGAAAAAAGCAAAGCCAACTAGCATGCTGTTGAAATGCATGTGTGTTAATGCGAGGAGTGTTACAAATAAGATTGACGAGTTGCAGGCGCAAGTTGCCACATGGGGTTATGCAATAGTAGCCATAACGGAGACCTGGCTTCAAAATGGGCGGAATTGGAAACTAAACAATCCTGGCTACAATGTAATAACATTTGTAGAAGTCGTGTGGGCAGATGTCACATGATCAGGCAGAATCATAGAAATTTACAGCACAGAAGGAGGCCATTCGGCCCATCTTGTCCGTGCCAGCCGACAAAGAGCAATCCACCCAAATCCCACTTTACAGCACTTGGTCCGTAGCCTTGTAGGTTACGGCAGTTCAAGTGCATATCCAAGTACTTTTTAAACGTGATGAGGGTTTCTGCCTCTACCACCCTTTCAGGCAGTGCATTCCAGACCCCCACCATTCACTGGGTGAAAAAATGTCTCCTCAAATTCCCTGTAAACCTCCTACCAATTACTTGAAATCTATTATTGACCCTTCTGCTAAGGGAAATAGGTCCTTCCTATCCACTCTATCTCGGCCCCTCATAATTTTACACACCTCAATTAGGTCTCGCCTCAGCCTCCTGTGTTCCAAAGAAAACAACCCCAGCCTATCCAATCTTTCCTCATAACTAAAATTCCCCAGCCCAGGCAACATCCTCGGAAATCTCCTCTGCACCTTCTCTAGTGCAATCGCATCCTTCTTGTAATGTGGTGACCAGAACTGCACGCGGCACTCTAGCTGCGGCCTAACTAGTGTTTTATACAGTTGAAGCATAACCTCCCCGCTCTTATATTCTACGCCTCGGCTAATAAAGGCAAGTATCCCGTATGCCTGCTTAACCACTTTATCTACCTGTCCTGCTACCTTCAGGGATCTGTGGACATGCACTCCAAGGTCCCGCTGATCCTCTGCATTTCTCAGTGTCCTACCATTTATTGTGTATTCCAACTGAATTCCATTTGCCACTGTTCTGCCCACTAGACGAGTCCATTGATATCTTCCTGCAGTCTACAGCATTCTGTTTCATTATTAACCACACGGCCAATTTTTGTATCATCTGCAAACTTCTTAATCATACTTCCTACATTCAAATCCAAATCATTGATATATACCAGAAAAAGCAAAGGGCCCAGTACTGAGTCGGTGCAGGCTCGATGGGCCGAAATGGCCTCTATCTGCACTGTGGGGTTTCTGTGATTCTGTGAGCCCTGCGGAACCCCACTGGAAACAGCCTTCCGGTCACAAAAACACCCTTCGACCATTACCCTTTGTTTCCTGCCTCTGAGCCAATTTTGGATCCAACTTGCCACTTTGCCTTGGATCCCATGGGCTTTTACTTTCGTGACCAATCTGGCATGCGGGACCTTATCAAAAGCCTTGCTAAAATCCATATAGACTACATCAAAGGCACTACCCTCATCGACCCTCCTTGTTACCTCCTCGAAAAATTGAATTGCGTTAGTCAGACACGACCTTCCGTTAAGAAATCCATGCTGACTGTCCCTGATTAATCCGTGTCTTTCTAAATGAAGATTTCTCCTGTCCCTCAGAACTTTTTCCAATAATTTTCCCACCACCGAGGTTAGGCTGACTGGCCTGTAATTATGCGGTCTATCCCTCTCTCCCTTTTGAAAGAACGGTAGCACGTTAGCAGTCCTCCAGTGGTCGGGCACCACACCTGTAGCCAGAGAGGATTGTAAAATGATGGTGAGAGCCTGTGCTATTTGGTGTCTTACTTCCCTTAAGAGTGTGGGATAGATTTGATGCGGGCCTGGGTATTTGTCCAGTTTGAAAGATGCTACAGCCCTTAAGACTTGGTGTTTGAGCATGTTTATTTGATGTAATATTTGAATAGAAGGCAATGAAGGGTTGGGCTTGTAGTTTGTTTGTGTGGGAGGCAGAGCAGCAAGAAGAGGTGGAGGGGGGGTGGGGGGTTGCGGGAGGAGTAAAATTTGTAAATGTAAATTGAGTGTTGAATACTTGTATGAATGCGTAGAAGAGAAAAAAATGGGCGACAGCTTTAAGTAAAGAGAAAGCCAGCCAGCATATGCCTACGGCCATACTAGTCTGAATGCGCCCGATCTCGTCTGATCTCGGAAGCTAAGCAGAGTCAGGCCTGGTTAGTACTTGGATGGGAGACCGCCTGGGAATACCAGGTGCAGTAGGCTTTTGCTGCCGCCACAGGCTGCTCAACGTTTTGCACACACACGCGCACACACTGCTCTTAATCAATCAACATCCTTTTTGCTGCTCTCTCTCTCTCTCTCTCTCTCTCTCGCTTTCCTTTGACCATTTCTTCGCTGCACATTCTCCTGCTGCTACACAAATGCAAGGGGCTCCAGACACAGGGCCGAAATAAGCAGAAGAAGAAAATAAGATAGCCAAAATACACACACTGGCGGAGGGCCACCAGGACACAGCAGCAGAGAGGAGAGACAAGGTGCATAGAAAACTCGGAGGGACAAACAGCAACAGAACAAAGAAGAATGTCGAAAGAGCAGCAGTTAAATTCAGGAAAAAAGCAAAGCCAACTAGCATGCTGTTGAAATGCATGTGTGTTAATGCGAGGAGCGTTACAAATAAGATTGACGAGTTGCAGGCGCAAGTTGCCACATGGGGTTATGCAATAGTAGCCATAACGGAGACCTGGCTTCAAAATGGGCGGAATTGGAAACTAAACAATCCTGGCTACAATGTAATAACATTTGTAGAAGTCGTGTGGGCAGATGTCACATGATCAGGCAGAATCATAGAAATTTACAGCACAGAAGGAGGCCATTCGGCCCATCTTGTCCGTGCCAGCCGACAAAGAGCAATCCACCCAAATCCCACTTTACAGCACTTGGTCCGTAGCCTTGTAGGTTACGGCAGTTCAAGTGCATATCCAAGTACTTTTTAAACGTGATGAGGGTTTCTGCCTCTACCACCCTTTCAGGCAGTGCATTCCAGACCCCCACCATTCACTGGGTGAAAAAATGTCTCCTCAAATTCCCTGTAAACCTCCTACCAATTACTTGAAATCTATTATTGACCCTTCTGCTAAGGGAAATAGGTCCTTCCTATCCACTCTATCTCGGCCCCTCATAATTTTACACACCTCAATTAGGTCTCGCCTCAGCCTCCTGTGTTCCAAAGAAAACAACCCCAGCCTATCCAATCTTTCCTCATAACTAAAATTCCCCAGCCCAGGCAACATCCTCGGAAATCTCCTCTGCACCTTCTCTAGTGCAATCGCATCCTTCTTGTAATGTGGTGACCAGAACTGCACGCGGCACTCTAGCTGCGGCCTAACTAGTGTTTTATACAGTTGAAGCATAACCTCCCCGCTCTTATATTCTACGCCTCGGCTAATAAAGGCAAGTATCCCGTATGCCTGCTTAACCACTTTATCTACCTGTCCTGCTACCTTCAGGGATCTGTGGACATGCACTCCAAGGTCCCGCTGATCCTCTGCATTTCTCAGTGTCCTACCATTTATTGTGTATTCCAACTGAATTCCATTTGCCACTGTTCTGCCCACTAGACGAGTCCATTGATATCTTCCTGCAGTCTACAGCATTCTGTTTCATTATTAACCACACGGCCAATTTTTGTATCATCTGCAAACTTCTTAATCATACTTCCTACATTCAAATCCAAATCATTGATATATACCAGAAAAAGCAAAGGGCCCAGTACTGAGTCGGTGCAGGCTCGATGGGCCGAAATGGCCTCTATCTGCACTGTGGGGTTTCTGTGATTCTGTGAGCCCTGCGGAACCCCACTGGAAACAGCCTTCCGGTCACAAAAACACCCTTCGACCATTACCCTTTGTTTCCTGCCTCTGAGCCAATTTTGGATCCAACTTGCCACTTTGCCTTGGATCCCATGGGCTTTTACTTTCGTGACCAATCTGGCATGCGGGACCTTATCAAAAGCCTTGCTAAAATCCATATAGACTACATCAAAGGCACTACCCTCATCGACCCTCCTTGTTACCTCCTCGAAAAATTGAATTGCGTTAGTCAGACACGACCTTCCGTTAAGAAATCCATGCTGACTGTCCCTGATTAATCCGTGTCTTTCTAAATGAAGATTTCTCCTGTCCCTCAGAACTTTTTCCAATAATTTTCCCACCACCGAGGTTAGGCTGACTGGCCTGTAATTATGCGGTCTATCCCTCTCTCCCTTTTGAAAGAACGGTAGCACGTTAGCAGTCCTCCAGTGGTCGGGCACCACACCTGTAGCCAGAGAGGATTGTAAAATGATGGTGAGAGCCTGTGCTATTTGGTGTCTTACTTCCCTTAAGAGTGTGGGATAGATTTGATGCGGGCCTGGGTATTTGTCCAGTTTGAAAGATGCTACAGCCCTTAAGACTTGGTGTTTGAGCATGTTTATTTGATGTAATATTTGAATAGAAGGCAATGAAGGGTTGGGCTTGTAGTTTGTTTGTGTGGGAGGCAGAGCAGCAAGAAGAGGTGGAGGGGGGGTGGGGGGTTGCGGGAGGAGTAAAATTTGTAAATGTAAATTGAGTGTTGAATACTTGTATGAATGCGTAGAAGAGAAAAAAATGGGCGACAGCTTTAAGTAAAGAGAAAGCCAGCCAGCATATGCCTACGGCCATACTAGTCTGAATGCGCCCGATCTCGTCTGATCTCGGAAGCTAAGCAGAGTCAGGCCTGGTTAGTACTTGGATGGGAGACCGCCTGGGAATACCAGGTGCAGTAGGCTTTTGCTGCCGCCACAGGCTGCTCAACGTTTTGCACACACACGCGCACACACTGCTCTTAATCAATCAACATCCTTTTTGCTGCTCTCTCTCTCTCTCTCTCTCTCGCTTTCCTTTGACCATTTCTTCGCTGCACATTCTCCTGCTGCTACACAAATGCAAGGGGCTCCAGACACAGGGCCGAAATAAGCAGAAGAAGAAAATAAGATAGCCAAAATACACACACTGGCGGAGGGCCACCAGGACACAGCAGCAGAGAGGAGAGACAAGGTGCATAGAAAACTCGGAGGGACAAACAGCAACAGAACAAAGAAGAATGTCGAAAGAGCAGCAGTTAAATTCAGGAAAAAAGCAAAGCCAACTAGCATGCTGTTGAAATGCATGTGTGTTAATGCGAGGAGCGTTACAAATAAGATTGACGAGTTGCAGGCGCAAGTTGCCACATGGGGTTATGCAATAGTAGCCATAACGGAGACCTGGCTTCAAAATGGGCGGAATTGGAAACTAAACAATCCTGGCTACAATGTAATAACATTTGTAGAAGTCGTGTGGGCAGATGTCACATGATCAGGCAGAATCATAGAAATTTACAGCACAGAAGGAGGCCATTCGGCCCATCTTGTCCGTGCCAGCCGACAAAGAGCAATCCACCCAAATCCCACTTTACAGCACTTGGTCCGTAGCCTTGTAGGTTACGGCAGTTCAAGTGCATATCCAAGTACTTTTTAAACGTGATGAGGGTTTCTGCCTCTACCACCCTTTCAGGCAGTGCATTCCAGACCCCCACCATTCACTGGGTGAAAAAATGTCTCCTCAAATTCCCTGTAAACCTCCTACCAATTACTTGAAATCTATTATTGACCCTTCTGCTAAGGGAAATAGGTCCTTCCTATCCACTCTATCTCGGCCCCTCATAATTTTACACACCTCAATTAGGTCTCGCCTCAGCCTCCTGTGTTCCAAAGAAAACAACCCCAGCCTATCCAATCTTTCCTCATAACTAAAATTCCCCAGCCCAGGCAACATCCTCGGAAATCTCCTCTGCACCTTCTCTAGTGCAATCGCATCCTTCTTGTAATGTGGTGACCAGAACTGCACGCGGCACTCTAGCTGCGGCCTAACTAGTGTTTTATACAGTTGAAGCATAACCTCCCCGCTCTTATATTCTACGCCTCGGCTAATAAAGGCAAGTATCCCGTATGCCTGCTTAACCACTTTATCTACCTGTCCTGCTACCTTCAGGGATCTGTGGACATGCACTCCAAGGTCCCGCTGATCCTCTGCATTTCTCAGTGTCCTACCATTTATTGTGTATTCCAACTGAATTCCATTTGCCACTGTTCTGCCCACTAGACGAGTCCATTGATATCTTCCTGCAGTCTACAGCATTCTGTTTCATTATTAACCACACGGCCAATTTTTGTATCATCTGCAAACTTCTTAATCATACTTCCTACATTCAAATCCAAATCATTGATATATACCAGAAAAAGCAAAGGGCCCAGTACTGAGTCGCTGCAGGCTCGATGGGCCGAAATGACCTCTATCTGCACTGTGGGGTTTCTGTGATTCTGTGAGCCCTGCGGAACCCCACTGGAAACAGCCTTCCGGTCACAAAAACACCCTTCGACCATTACCCTTTGTTTCCTGCCTCTGAGCCAATTTTGGATCCAACTTGCCACTTTGCCTTGGATCCCATGGGCTTTTACTTTCATGACCAATCTGGCATGTGGGACCTTATCAAAAGCCCTGCTAAAATCCATATAGACTACATGAAAGGCACTACCCTCATCGACCCTCCTTGTTACCTCCTCGAAAAATTGAATTGCGTTAGTCAGACGCGACCTTCCGTTAAGAAATCCATGCTGACTGTCCCTGATTAATCCGTGTCTTTCTAAATGAAGATTTCTCCTGTCCCTCAGAACTTTTTCCAATAATTTTCCCACCACCGAGGTTAGGCTGACTGGCCTGTAATTATGCGGTCTATCCCTCTCTCCCTTTTGAAAGAACGGTAGCACGTTAGCAGTCCTCCAGTGGTCGGGCACCACACCTGTAGCCAGAGAGGATTGTAAAATGATGGTGAGAGCCTGTGCTATTTGGTGTCTTACTTCTCTTAAGAGTGTGGGATAGATTTGATGCGGGCCTGGGTATTTGTCCAGTTTGAAAGATGCTACAGCCCTTAAGACTTGGTGTTTGAGCATGTTTATTTGATGTAATATTTGAATAGAAGGCAATGAAGGGTTGGGCTTGTAGTTTGTTTGTGTGGGAGGCAGAGCAGCAAGAAGAGGTGGAGGGGGGGTGGGGGGTTGCGGGAGGAGTAAAATTTGTAAATGTAAATTGAGTGTTGAATACTTGTATGAATGTGTAGAAGAGAAAAAATGGGCGACAGCTTTAAGTAAAGAGAAAGCCAGCTAGCATATGCCTACGGCCATACTAGTCTGAATGCGCCCGATCTCGTCTGATCTCGGAAGCTAAGCAGAGTCAGGCCTGGTTAGTACTTGGATGGGAGACTGCCTGGGAATACCAGGTGCAGTAGGCTTTTGCTGCCACCACAGGCTGCTCAACGTTTTGCGCGCACACACTGCTCTTAATCAATCAACATCCTTTTTGCTGCTCTCTCTCTCTCTCTCTCGCTTTCCTTTGACCATTTCTTCGCTGCACATTCTCCTGCTGCTACACAAATGCAAGGGGCTCCAGACACAGGGCCGAAATAAGCAGAAGAAGAAAATAAGATAGCCAAAATACACACACTGGCGGAGGGCCACCAGGACACAGCAGCAGAGAGGAGAGACAAGGTGCATAGAAAACTCGGAGGGACAAACAGCAACAGAACAAAGAAGAATGTCGAAAGAGCAGCAGTTAAATTCAGGAAAAAAGCAAAGCCAACTAGCATGCTGTTGAAATGCATGTGTGTTAATGCGAGGAGCGTTACAAATAAGATTGACGAGTTGCAGGCGCAAGTTGCCACATGGGGTTATGCAATAGTAGCCATAACGGAGACCTGGCTTCAAAATGGGCGGAATTGGAAACTAAACAATCCTGGCTACAATGTAATAACATTTGTAGAAGTCGTGTGGGCAGATGTCACATGATCAGGCAGAATCATAGAAATTTACAGCACAGAAGGAGGCCATTCGGCCCATCTTGTCCGTGCCAGCCGACAAAGAGCAATCCACCCAAATCCCACTTTACAGCACTTGGTCCGTAGCCTTGTAGGTTACGGCAGTTCAAGTGCATATCCAAGTACTTTTTAAACGTGATGAGGGTTTCTGCCTCTACCACCCTTTCAGGCAGTGCATTCCAGACCCCCACCATTCACTGGGTGAAAAAATGTCTCCTCAAATTCCCTGTAAACCTCCTACCAATTACTTGAAATCTTTTATTGACCCTTCTGCTAAGGGAAATAGGTCCTTCCTATCCACTCTATCTCGGCCCCTCATAATTTTACACACCTCAATTAGGTCTCGCCTCAGCCTCCTGTGTTCCAAAGAAAACAACCCCAGCCTATCCAATCTTTCCTCATAACTAAAATTCCCCAGCCCAGGCAACATCCTCGGAAATCTCCTCTGCACCTTCTCTAGTGCAATCGCATCCTTCTTGTAATGTGGTGACCAGAACTGCACGCGGCACTCTAGCTGCGGCCTAACTAGTGTTTTATACAGTTGAAGCATAACCTCCCCGCTCTTATATTCTACGCCTCGGCTAATAAAGGCAAGTATCCCGTATGCCTGCTTAACCACTTTATCTACCTGTCCTGCTACCTTCAGGGATCTGTGGACATGCACTCCAAGGTCCCGCTGATCCTCTGCATTTCTCAGTGTCCTACCATTTATTGTGTATTCCAACTGAATTCCATTTGCCACTGTTCTGCCCACTAGACAAGTCCATTGATATCTTCCTGCAGTCTACAGCATTCTGTTTCATTATTAACCACACGGCCAATTTTTGTATCATCTGCAAACTTCTTAATCATACTTCCTACATTCAAATCCAAATCATTGATATATACCAGAAAAAGCAAAGGGCCCAGTACTGAGTCGGTGCAGGCTCGATGGGCCGAAATGGCCTCTATCTGCACTGTGGGGTTTCTGTGATTCTCTGAGCCCTGCGGAACCCCACTGGAAACAGCCTTCCGGTCACAAAAACACCCTTCGACCATTACCCTTTGTTTCCTGCCTCTGAGCCAATTTTGGATCCAACTTGCCACTTTGCCTTGGATCCCATGGGCTTTTACTTTCGTGACCAATCTGGCATGCGGGACCTTATCAAAAGCCTTGCTAAAATCCATATAGACTACATCAAAGGCACTACCCTCATCGACCCTCCTTGTTACCTCCTCGAAAAATTGAATTGCGTTAGTCAGACACGACCTTCCGTTAAGAAATCCATGCTGACTGTCCCTGATTAATCCGTGTCTTTCTAAATGAAGATTTCTCCTGTCCCTCAGAACTTTTTCCAATAATTTTCCCACCACCGAGGTTAGGCTGACTGGCCTGTAATTATGCGGTCTATCCCTCTCTCCCTTTTGAAAGAACGGTAGCACGTTAGCAGTCCTCCAGTGGTCGGGCACCACACCTGTAGCCAGAGAGGATTGTAAAATGATGGTGAGAGCCTGTGCTATTTGGTGTCTTACTTCTCTTAAGAGTGTGGGATAGATTTGATGCGGGCCTGGGTATTTGTCCAGTTTGAAAGATACTACAGCCCTTAAGACTTGGTGTTTGAGCATGTTTATTTGATGTAATATTTGAATAGAAGGCAATGAAGGGTTGGGCTTGTAGTTTGTTTGTGTGGGAGGCAGAGCAGCAAGAAGAGGTGGAGGGGGGGTGGGGGGTTGCGGGAGGAGTAAAATTTGTAAATGTAAATTGAGTGTTGAATACTTGTATGAATGCGTAGAAGAGAAAAAAATGGGCGACAGCTTTAAGTAAAGAGAAAGCCAGCCAGCATATGCCTACGGCCATACTAGTCTGAATGCGCCCGATCTCGTCTGATCTCGGAAGCTAAGCAGAGTCAGGCCTGGTTAGTACTTGGATGGGAGACCGCCTGGGAATACCAGGTGCAGTAGGCTTTTGCTGCCGCCACAGGCTGCTCAACGTTTTGCACACACACGCGCACACACTGCTCTTAATCAATCAACATCCTTTTTGCTGCTCTCTCTCTCTCTCTCTCTCTCTCGCTTTCCTTTGACCATTTCTTCGCTGCACATTCTCCTGCTGCTACACAAATGCAAGGGGCTCCAGACACAGGGCCGAAATAAGCAGAAGAAGAAAATAAGATAGCCAAAATACACACACTGGCGGAGGGCCACCAGGACACAGCAGCAGAGAGGAGAGACAAGGTGCATAGAAAACTCGGAGGGACAAACAGCAACAGAACAAAGAAGAATGTCGAAAGAGCAGCAGTTAAATTCAGGAAAAAAGCAAAGCCAACTAGCATGCTGTTGAAATGCATGTGTGTTAATGCGAGGAGCGTTACAAATAAGATTGACGAGTTGCAGGCGCAAGTTGCCACATGGGGTTATGCAATAGTAGCCATAACGGAGACCTGGCTTCAAAATGGGCGGAATTGGAAACTAAACAATCCTGGCTACAATGTAATAACATTTGTAGAAGTCGTGTGGGCAGATGTCACATGATCAGGCAGAATCATAGAAATTTACAGCACAGAAGGAGGCCATTCGGCCCATCTTGTCCGTGCCAGCCGACAAAGAGCAATCCACCCAAATCCCACTTTACAGCACTTGGTCCGTAGCCTTGTAGGTTACGGCAGTTCAAGTGCATATCCAAGTACTTTTTAAACGTGATGAGGGTTTCTGCCTCTACCACCCTTTCAGGCAGTGCATTCCAGACCCCCACCATTCACTGGGTGAAAAAATGTCTCCTCAAATTCCCTGTAAACCTCCTACCAATTACTTGAAATCTATTATTGACCCTTCTGCTAAGGGAAATAGGTCCTTCCTATCCACTCTATCTCGGCCCCTCATAATTTTACACACCTCAATTAGGTCTCGCCTCAGCCTCCTGTGTTCCAAAGAAAACAACCCCAGCCTATCCAATCTTTCCTCATAACTAAAATTCCCCAGCCCAGGCAACATCCTCGGAAATCTCCTCTGCACCTTCTCTAGTGCAATCGCATCCTTCTTGTAATGTGGTGACCAGAACTGCACGCGGCACTCTAGCTGCGGCCTAACTAGTGTTTTATACAGTTGAAGCATAACCTCCCCGCTCTTATATTCTACGCCTCGGCTAATAAAGGCAAGTATCCCGTATGCCTGCTTAACCACTTTATCTACCTGTCCTGCTACCTTCAGGGATCTGTGGACATGCACTCCAAGGTCCCGCTGATCCTCTGCATTTCTCAGTGTCCTACCATTTATTGTGTATTCCAACTGAATTCCATTTGCCACTGTTCTGCCCACTAGACGAGTCCATTGATATCTTCCTGCAGTCTACAGCATTCTGTTTCATTATTAACCACACGGCCAATTTTTGTATCATCTGCAAACTTCTTAATCATACTTCCTACATTCAAATCCAAATCATTGATATATACCAGAAAAAGCAAAGGGTCCAGTACTGAGTCGGTGCAGGCTCGATGGGCCGAAATGGCCTCTATCTGCACTGTGGGGTTTCTGTGATTCTGTGAGCCCTGCGGAACCCCACTGGAAACAGCCTTCCGGTCACAAAAACACCCTTCGACCATTACCCTTTGTTTCCTGCCTCTGAGCCAATTTTGGATCCAACTTGCCACTTTGCCTTGGATCCCATGGGCTTTTACTTTCGTGACCAATCTGGCATGCGGGACCTTATCAAAAGCCTTGCTAAAATCCATATAGACTACATCAAAGGCACTACCCTCATCGACCCTCCTTGTTACCTCCTCGAAAAATTGAATTGCGTTAGTCAGACACGACCTTCCGTTAAGAAATCCATGCTGACTGTCCCTGATTAATCCGTGTCTTTCTAAATGAAGATTTCTCCTGTCCCTCAGAACTTTTTCCAATAATTTTCCCACCACCGAGGTTAGGCTGACTGGCCTGTAATTATGCGGTCTATCCCTCTCTCCCTTTTGAAAGAACGGTAGCACGTTAGCAGTCCTCCAGTGGTCGGGCACCACACCTGTAGCCAGAGAGGATTGTAAAATGATGGTGAGAGCCTGTGCTATTTGGTGTCTTACTTCTCTTAAGAGTGTGGGATAGATTTGATGCGGGCCTGGGTATTTGTCCAGTTTGAAAGATGCTACAGCCCTTAAGACTTGGTGTTTGAGCATGTTTATTTGATGTAATATTTGAATAGAAGGCAATGAAGGGTTGGGCTTGTAGTTTGTTTGTGTGGGAGGCAGAGCAGCAAGAAGAGGTGGAGGGGGGGTGGGGGGTTGCGGGAGGAGTAAAATTTGTAAATGTAAATTGAGTGTTGAATACTTGTATGAATGCGTAGAAGAGAAAAAAATGGGCGACAGCTTTAAGTAAAGAGAAAGCCAGCTAGCATATGCCTACGGCCATACTAGTCTGAATGTGCCCGATCTCGTCTGATCTCGGAAGCTAAGCAGAGTCAGGCCTGGTTAGTACTTGGTTGGGAGACTGCCTGGGAATACCAGGTGCAGTAGGCTTTTGCTGCCGCCACAGGCTGCTCAACGTTTTGCACACACACGCGCACACACTGCTCTTAATCAATCAACATCCTTTTTGCTGCTCTCTCTCTCTCTCTCTCTCGCTTTCCTTTGACCATTTCTTCGCTGCACATTCTCCTGCTGCTACACAAATGCAAGGGGCTCCAGACACAGGGCCGAAATAAGCAGAAGAAGAAAATAAGATAGCCAAAATACACACACTGGCGGAGGGCCACCAGGACACAGCAGCAGAGAGGAGAGACAAGGTGCATAGAAAACTCGGAGGGACAAACAGCAACAGAACAAAGAAGAATGTAGAAAGAGCAGCAGTTAAATTCAGGAAAAAAGCAAAGCCAACTAGCATGCTGTTGAAATGCATGTGTGTTAATGCGAGGAGTGTTACAAATAAGATTGACGAGTTGCAGGCGCAAGTTGCCACATGGGGTTATGCAATAGTAGCCATAACGGAGACCTGGCTTCAAAATGGGCGGAATTGGAAACTAAACAATCCTGGCTACAATGTAATAACATTTGTAGAAGTCGTGTGGGCAGATGTCACATGATCAGGCAGAATCATAGAAATTTACAGCACAGAAGGAGGCCATTCGGCCCATCTTGTCCGTGCCAGCCGACAAAGAGCAATCCACCCAAATCCCACTTTACAGCACTTGGTCCGTAGCCTTGTAGGTTACGGCAGTTCAAGTGCATATCCAAGTACTTTTTAAACGTGATGAGGGTTTCTGCCTCTACCACCCTTTCAGGCAGTGCATTCCAGACCCCCACCATTCACTGGGTGAAAAAATGTCTCCTCAAATTCCCTGTAAACCTCCTACCAATTACTTGAAATCTATTATTGACCCTTCTGCTAAGGGAAATAGGTCCTTCCTATCCACTCTATCTCGGCCCCTCATAATTTTACACACCTCAATTAGGTCTCGCCTCAGCCTCCTGTGTTCCAAAGAAAACAACCCCAGCCTATCCAATCTTTCCTCATAACTAAAATTCCCCAGCCCAGGCAACATCCTCGGAAATCTCCTCTGCACCTTCTCTAGTGCAATCGCATCCTTCTTGTAATGTGGTGACCAGAACTGCACGCGGCACTCTAGCTGCGGCCTAACTAGTGTTTTATACAGTTGAAGCATAACCTCCCCGCTCTTATATTCTACGCCTCGGCTAATAAAGGCAAGTATCCCGTATGCCTGCTTAACCACTTTATCTACCTGTCCTGCTACCTTCAGGGATCTGTGGACATGCACTCCAAGGTCCCGCTGATCCTCTGCATTTCTCAGTGTCCTACCATTTATTGTGTATTCCAACTGAATTCCATTTGCCACTGTTCTGCCCACTAGACGAGTCCATTGATATCTTCCTGCAGTCTACAGCATTCTGTTTCATTATTAACCACACGGCCAATTTTTGTATCATCTGCAAACTTCTTAATCATACTTCCTACATTCAAATCCAAATCATTGATATATACCAGAAAAAGCAAAGGGCCCAGTACTGAGTCGGTGCAGGCTCGATGGGCCGAAATGGCCTCTATCTGCACTGTGGGGTTTCTGTGATTCTGTGAGCCCTGCGGAACCCCACTGGAAACAGCCTTCCGGTCACAAAAACACCCTTCGACCATTACCCTTTGTTTCCTGCCTCTGAGCCAATTTTGGATCCAACTTGCCACTTTGCCTTGGATCCCATGGGCTTTTACTTTCGTGACCAATCTGGCATGCGGGACCTTATCAAAAGCCTTGCTAAAATCCATATAGACTACATCAAAGGCACTACCCTCATCGACCCTCCTTGTTACCTCCTCGAAAAATTGAATTGCGTTAGTCAGACACGACCTTCCGTTAAGAAATCCATGCTGACTGTCCCTGATTAATCCGTGTCTTTCTAAATGAAGATTTCTCCTGTCCCTCAGAACTTTTTCCAATAATTTTCCCACCACCGAGGTTAGGCTGACTGGCCTGTAATTATGCGGTCTATCCCTCTCTCCCTTTTGAAAGAACGGTAGCACGTTAGCAGTCCTCCAGTGGTCGGGCACCACACCTGTAGCCAGAGAGGATTGTAAAATGATGGTGAGAGCCTGTGCTATTTGGTGTCTTACTTCCCTTAAGAGTGTGGGATAGATTTGATGCGGGCCTGGGTATTTGTCCAGTTTGAAAGATGCTACAGCCCTTAAGACTTGGTGTTTGAGCATGTTTATTTGATGTAATATTTGAATAGAAGGCAATGAAGGGTTGGGCTTGTAGTTTGTTTGTGTGGGAGGCAGAGCAGCAAGAAGAGGTGGAGGGGGGGTGGGGGGTTGCGGGAGGAGTAAAATTTGTAAATGTAAATTGAGTGTTGAATACTTGTATGAATGCGTAGAAGAGAAAAAAATGGGCGACAGCTTTAAGTAAAGAGAAAGCCAGCCAGCATATGCCTACGGCCATACTAGTCTGAATGCGCCCGATCTCGTCTGATCTCGGAAGCTAAGCAGAGTCAGGCCTGGTTAGTACTTGGATGGGAGACCGCCTGGGAATACCAGGTGCAGTAGGCTTTTGCTGCCGCCACAGGCTGCTCAACGTTTTGCACACACACGCGCACACACTGCTCTTAATCAATCAACATCCTTTTTGCTGCTCTCTCTCTCTCTCTCTCTCTCTCGCTTTCCTTTGACCATTTCTTCGCTGCACATTCTCCTGCTGCTACACAAATGCAAGGGGCTCCAGACACAGGGCCGAAATAAGCAGAAGAAGAAAATAAGATAGCCAAAATACACACACTGGCGGAGGGCCACCAGGACACAGCAGCAGAGAGGAGAGACAAGGTGCATAGAAAACTCGGAGGGACAAACAGCAACAGAACAAAGAAGAATGTCGAAAGAGCAGCAGTTAAATTCAGGAAAAAAGCAAAGCCAACTAGCATGCTGTTGAAATGCATGTGTGTTAATGCGAGGAGCGTTACAAATAAGATTGACGAGTTGCAGGCGCAAGTTGCCACATGGGGTTATGCAATAGTAGCCATAACGGAGACCTGGCTTCAAAATGGGCGGAATTGGAAACTAAACAATCCTGGCTACAATGTAATAACATTTGTAGAAGTCGTGTGGGCAGATGTCACATGATCAGGCAGAATCATAGAAATTTACAGCACAGAAGGAGGCCATTCGGCCCATCTTGTCCGTGCCAGCCGACAAAGAGCAATCCACCCAAATCCCACTTTACAGCACTTGGTCCGTAGCCTTGTAGGTTACGGCAGTTCAAGTGCATATCCAAGTACTTTTTAAACGTGATGAGGGTTTCTGCCTCTACCACCCTTTCAGGCAGTGCATTCCAGACCCCCACCATTCACTGGGTGAAAAAATGTCTCCTCAAATTCCCTGTAAACCTCCTACCAATTACTTGAAATCTATTATTGACCCTTCTGCTAAGGGAAATAGGTCCTTCCTATCCACTCTATCTCGGCCCCTCATAATTTTACACACCTCAATTAGGTCTCGCCTCAGCCTCCTGTGTTCCAAAGAAAACAACCCCAGCCTATCCAATCTTTCCTCATAACTAAAATTCCCCAGCCCAGGCAACATCCTCGGAAATCTCCTCTGCACCTTCTCTAGTGCAATCGCATCCTTCTTGTAATGTGGTGACCAGAACTGCACGCGGCACTCTAGCTGCGGCCTAACTAGTGTTTTATACAGTTGAAGCATAACCTCCCCGCTCTTATATTCTACGCCTCGGCTAATAAAGGCAAGTATCCCGTATGCCTGCTTAACCACTTTATCTACCTGTCCTGCTACCTTCAGGGATCTGTGGACATGCACTCCAAGGTCCCGCTGATCCTCTGCATTTCTCAGTGTCCTACCATTTATTGTGTATTCCAACTGAATTCCATTTGCCACTGTTCTGCCCACTAGACGAGTCCATTGATATCTTCCTGCAGTCTACAGCATTCTGTTTCATTATTAACCACACGGCCAATTTTTGTATCATCTGCAAACTTCTTAATCATATTTCCTACATTCAAATCCAAATCATTGATATATACCAGAAAAAGCAAAGGGCCCAGTACTGAGTCGGTGCAGGCTCGATGGGCCGAAATGGCCTCTATCTGCACTGTGGGGTTTCTGTGATTCTGTGAGCCCTGCGGAACCCCACTGGAAACAGCCTTCCGGTCACAAAAACACCCTTCGACCATTACCCTTTGTTTCCTGCCTCTGAGCCAATTTTGGATCCAACTTGCCACTTTGCCTTGGATCCCATGGGCTTTTACTTTCGTGACCAATCTGGCATGCGGGACCTTATCAAAAGCCTTGCTAAAATCCATATAGACTACATCAAAGGCACTACCCTCATCGACCCTCCTTGTTACCTCCTCGAAAAATTGAATTGCGTTAGTCAGACACGACCTTCCGTTAAGAAATCCATGCTGACTGTCCCTGATTAATCCGTGTCTTTCTAAATGAAGATTTCTCCTGTCCCTCAGAACTTTTTCCAATAATTTTCCCACCACCGAGGTTAGGCTGACTGGCCTGTAATTATGCGGTCTATCCCTCTCTCCCTTTTGAAAGAACGGTAGCACGTTAGCAGTCCTCCAGTGGTCGGGCACCACACCTGTAGCCAGAGAGGATTGTAAAATGATGGTGAGAGCCTGTGCTATTTGGTGTCTTACTTCTCTTAAGAGTGTGGGATAGATTTGATGCGGGCCTGGGTATTTGTCCAGTTTGAAAGATGCTACAGCCCTTAAGACTTGGTGTTTGAGCATGTTTATTTGATGTAATATTTGAATAGAAGGCAATGAAGGGTTGGGCTTGTAGTTTGTTTGTGTGGGAGGCAGAGCAGCAAGAAGAGGTGGAGGGGGGGTGGGGGGTTGCGGGAGGAGTAAAATTTGTAAATGTAAATTGAGTGTTGAATACTTGTATGAATGCGTAGAAGAGAAAAAAATGGGCGACAGCTTTAAGTAAAGAGAAAGCCAGCTAGCATATGCCTACGGCCATACTAGTCTGAATGCGCCCGATCTCGTCTGATCTCGGAAGCTAAGCAGAGTCAGGCCTGGTTAGTACTTGGATGGGAGACTGCCTGGGAATACCGGGTGCAGTAGGCTTTTGCTGCCGCCACAGGCTGCTCAACGTTTTGCACACACACGCGCACACACTGCTCTTAATCAATCAACATCCTTTTTGCTGCTCTCTCTCTCTCTCTCTCTCTCTCTCTCTCGCTTTCCTTTGACCATTTCTTCGCTGCACATTCTCCTGCTGCTACACAAATGCAAGGGGCTCCAGACACAGGGCCGAAATAAGCAGAAGAAGAAAATAAGATAGCCAAAATACACACACTGGCGGAGGGCCACCAGGACACAGCAGCAGAGAGGAGAGACAAGGTGCATAGAAAACTCGGAGGGACAAACAGCAACAGAACAAAGAAGAATGTAGAAAGAGCAGCAGTTAAATTCAGGAAAAAAGCAAAGCCAACTAGCATGCTGTTGAAATGCATGTGTGTTAATGCGAGGAGCGTTACAAATAAGATTGACGAGTTGCAGGCGCAAGTTGCCACATGGGGTTATGCAATAGTAGCCATAACGGAGACCTGGCTTCAAAATGGGCGGAATTGGAAACTAAACAATCCTGGCTACAATGTAATAACATTTGTAGAAGTCGTGTGGGCAGATGTCACATGATCAGGCAGAATCATAGAAATTTACAGCACAGAAGGAGGCCATTCGGCCCATCTTGTCCGTGCCAGCCGACAAAGAGCAATCCACCCAAATCCCACTTTACAGCACTTGGTCCGTAGCCTTGTAGGTTACGGCAGTTCAAGTGCATATCCAAGTACTTTTTAAACGTGATGAGGGTTTCTGCCTCTACCACCCTTTCAGGCAGTGCATTCCAGACCCCCACCATTCACTGGGTGAAAAAATGTCTCCTCAAATTCCCTGTAAACCTCCTACCAATTACTTGAAATCTATTATTGACCCTTCTGCTAAGGGAAATAGGTCCTTCCTATCCACTCTATCTCGGCCCCTCATAATTTTACACACCTCAATTAGGTCTCGCCTCAGCCTCCTGTGTTCCAAAGAAAACAACCCCAGCCTATCCAATCTTTCCTCATAACTAAAATTCCCCAGCCCAGGCAACATCCTCGGAAATCTCCTCTGCACCTTCTCTAGTGCAATCGCATCCTTCTTGTAATGTGGTGACCAGAACTGCACGCGGCACTCTAGCTGCGGCCTAACTAGTGTTTTATACAGTTGAAGCATAACCTCCCCGCTCTTATATTCTACGCCTCGGCTAATAAAGGCAAGTATCCCGTATGCCTGCTTAACCACTTTATCTACCTGTCCTGCTACCTTCAGGGATCTGTGGACATGCACTCCAAGGTCCCGCTGATCCTCTGCATTTCTCAGTGTCCTACCATTTATTGTGTATTCCAACTGAATTCCATTTGCCACTGTTCTGCCCACTAGACGAGTCCATTGATATCTTCCTGCAGTCTACAGCATTCTGTTTCATTATTAACCACACGGCCAATTTTTGTATCATCTGCAAACTTCTTAATCATACTTCCTACATTCAAATCCAAATCATTGATATATACCAGAAAAAGCAAAGGGCCCAGTACTGAGTCGGTGCAGGCTCGATGGGCCGAAATGGCCTCTATCTGCACTGTGGGGTTTCTGTGATTCTGTGAGCCCTGCGGAACCCCACTGGAAACAGCCTTCCGGTCACAAAAACACCCTTCGACCATTACCCTTTGTTTCCTGCCTCTGAGCCAATTTTGGATCCAACTTGCCACTTTGCCTTGGATCCCATGGGCTTTTACTTTCGTGACCAATCTGGCATGCGGGACCTTATCAAAAGCCTTGCTAAAATCCATATAGACTACATCAAAGGCACTACCCTCATCGACCCTCCTTGTTACCTCCTCGAAAAATTGAATTGCGTTAGTCAGACACGACCTTCCGTTAAGAAATCCATGCTGACTGTCCCTGATTAATCCGTGTCTTTCTAAATGAAGATTTCTCCTGTCCCTCAGAACTTTTTCCAATAATTTTCCCACCACCGAGGTTAGGCTGACTGTCCTGTAATTATGCGGTCTATCCCTCTCTCCCTTTTGAAAGAACGGTAGCACGTTAGCAGTCCTCCAGTGGTCGGGCACCACACCTGTAGCCAGAGAGGATTGTAAAATGATGGTGAGAGCCTGTGCTATTTGGTGTCTTACTTCCCTTAAGAGTGTGGGATAGATTTGATGCGGGCCTGGGTATTTGTCCAGTTTGAAAGATGCTACAGCCCTTAAGACTTGGTGTTTGAGCATGTTTATTTGATGTAATATTTGAATAGAAGGCAATGAAGGGTTGGGCTTGTAGTTTGTTTGTGTGGGAGGCAGAGCAGCAAGAAGAGGTGGAGGGGGGGTGGGGGGTTGCGGGAGGAGTAAAATTTGTAAATGTAAATTGAGTGTTGAATACTTGTATGAATGCGTAGAAGAGAAAAAAATGGGCGACAGCTTTAAGTAAAGAGAAAGCCAGCCAGCATATGCCTACGGCCATACTAGTCTGAATGCGCCTGATCTCGCCTGATCTCGTCTGATCTCGGAAGCTAAGCAGAGTCAGGCCTGGTTAGTACTTGGATGGGAGACCGCCTGGGAATACCAGGTGCAGTAGGCTTTTGCTGCCGCCACAGGCTGCTCAACGTTTTGCACACACACGCGCACACACTGCTCTTAATCAATCAACATCCTTTTTGCTGCTCTCTCTCTCTCTCTCGCTTTCCTTTGACCATTTCTTCGCTGCACATTCTCCTGCTGCTACACAAATGCAAGGGGCTCCAGACACAGGGCCGAAATAAGCAGAAGAAGAAAATAAGATAGCCAAAATATACACACTGGCGGAGGGCCACCAGGACACAGCAGCAGAGAGGAGAGACAAGGTGCATAGAAAACTCGGAGGGACAAACAGCAACAGAACAAAGAAGAATGTAGA
Source organism: Somniosus microcephalus (assembly GCF_052327205.1). Classification (NCBI taxonomy): domain Eukaryota; kingdom Metazoa; phylum Chordata; class Chondrichthyes; order Squaliformes; family Somniosidae; genus Somniosus; species Somniosus microcephalus. Next base: position 213,750,590 of record NC_140998.1, on the reverse strand, counting down.
AAGAGCAGCAGTTAAATTCAGGAAAAAAGCAAAGCCAACTAGCATGCTGTTGAAATGCATGTGTGTTAATGCGAGGAGTGTTACAAATAAGATTGACGAGTTGCAGGCGCAAGTTGCCACATGGGGTTATGCAATAGTAGCCATAACGGAGACCTGGCTTCAAAATGGGCGGAATTGGAAACTAAACAATCCTGGCTACAATGTAATAACATTTGTAGAAGTCGTGTGGGCAGATGTCACATGATCAGGCAGAATCATAGAAATTTACAGCACAGAAGGAGGCCATTCGGCCCATCTTGTCCGTGCCAGCCGACAAAGAGCAATCCACCCAAATCCCACTTTACAGCACTTGGTCCGTAGCCTTGTTGGTTACGGCAGTTCAAGTGCATATCCAAGTACTTTTTAAACGTGATGAGGGTTTCTGCCTCTACCACCCTTTCAGGCAGTGCATTCCAGACCCCCACCATTCACTGGGTGAAAAAATGTCTCCTCAAATTCCCTGTAAACCTCCTACCAATTACTTGAAATCTATTATTGACCCTTCTGCTAAGGGAAATAGGTCCTTCCTATCCACTCTATCTCGGCCCCTCATAATTTTACACACCTCAATTAGGTCTCGCCTCAGCCTCCTGTGTTCCAAAGAAAACAACCCCAGCCTATCCAATCTTTCCTCATAACTAAAATTCCCCAGCCCAGGCAACATCCTCGGAAATCTCCTCTGCACCTTCTCTAGTGCAATCGCATCCTTCTTGTAATGTGGTGACCAGAACTGCACGCGGCACTCTAGCTGCGGCCTAACTAGTGTTTTATACAGTTGAAGCATAACCTCCCCGCTCTTATATTCTACGCCTCGGCTAATAAAGGCAAGTATCCCGTATGCCTGCTTAACCACTTTATCTACCTGTCCTGCTACCTTCAGGGATCTGTGGACATGCACTCCAAGGTCCCGCTGATCCTCTGCATTTCTCAGTGTCCTACCATTTATTGTGTATTCCAACTGAATTCCATTTGCCACTGTTCTGCCCACTAGACGAGTCCATTGATATCTTCCTGCAGTCTACAGCATTCTGTTTCATTATTAACCACACGGCCAATTTTTGTATCATCTGCAAACTTCTTAATCATACTTCCTACATTCAAATCCAAATCATTGATATATACCAGAAAAAGCAAAGGGCCCAGTACTGAGTCGGTGCAGGCTCGATGGGCCGAAATGGCCTCTATCTGCACTGTGGGGTTTCTGTGATTCTGTGAGCCCTGCGGAACCCCACTGGAAACAGCCTTCCGGTCACAAAAACACCCTTCCGACCATTACCCTTTGTTTCCTGCCTCTGAGCCAATTTTGGATCCAACTTGCCACTTTGCCTTGGATCCCATGGGCTTTTACTTTCGTGACCAATCTGGCATGCGGGACCTTATCAAAAGCCTTGCTAAAATCCATATAGACTACATCAAAGGCACTACCCTCATCGACCCTCCTTGTTACCTCCTCGAAAAATTGAATTGCGTTAGTCAGACACGACCTTCCGTTAAGAAATCCATGCTGACTGTCCCTGATTAATCCGTGTCTTTCTAAATGAAGATTTCTCCTGTCCCTCAGAACTTTTTCCAATAATTTTCCCACCACCGAGGTTAGGCTGACTGGCCTGTAATTATGCGGTCTATCCCTCTCTCCCTTTTGAAAGAGTGGTAGCACGTTAGCAGTCCTCCAGTGGTCGGGCACCACACCTGTAGCCAGAGAGGATTGTAAAATGATGGTGAGAGCCTGTGCTATTTGGTGTCTTACTTCTCTTAAGAGTGTGGGATAGATTTGATGCGGGCCTGGGTATTTGTCCAGTTTGAAAGATGCTACAGCCCTTAAGACTTGGTGTTTGAGCATGTTTATTTGATGTAATATTTGAATAGAAGGCAATGAAGGGTTGGGCTTGTAGTTTGTTTGTGTGGGAGGCAGAGCAGCAAGAAGAGGTGGAGGGGGGGTGGGGGGTTGCGGGAGGAGTAAAATTTGTAAATGTAAATTGAGTGTTGAATACTTGTATGAATGCGTAGAAGAGAAAAAAATGGGCGACAGCTTTAAGTAAAGAGAAAGCCAGCTAGCATATGCCTACGGCCATACTAGTCTGAATGCGCCCGATCTCGTCTGATCTCGGAAGCTAAGCAGAGTCAGGCCTGGTTAGTACTTGGATGGGAGACTGCCTGGGAATACCAGGCTTTTGCTGCCGCCACAGGCTGCTCAACGTTTTGCACACACACGCGCACACACTGCTCTTAATCAATCAACATCCTTTTTGCTGCTCTCTCTCTCTCTCTCTCGCTTTCCTTTGACCATTTCTTCGCTGCACATTCTCCTGCTGCTACACAAATGCAAGGGGCTCCAGACACAGGGCCAAAATAAGCAGAAGAAGAAAATAAGATAGCCAAAATACACACACTGGCGGAGGGCCACCAGGACACAGCAGCAGAGAGGAGAGACAAGGTGCATAGAAAACTCGGAGGGACAAACAGCAACAGAACAAAGAAGAATGTCGAAAGAGCAGCAGTTAAATTCAGGAAAAAAGCAAAGCCAACTAGCATGCTGTTGAAATGCATGTGTGTTAATGCGAGGAGTGTTACAAATAAGATTGACGAGTTGCAGGCGCAAGTTGCCACATGGGGTTATGCAATAGTAGCCATAACGGAGACCTGGCTTCAAAATGGGCGGAATTGGAAACTAAACAATCCTGGCTACAATGTAATAACATTTGTAGAAGTCGTGTGGGCAGATGTCACATGATCAGGCAGAATCATAGAAATTTACAGCACAGAAGGAGGCCATTCGGCCCATCTTGTCCGTGCCAGCCGACAAAGAGCAATCCACCCAAATCTTTACAGCACTTGGTCCGTAGCCTTGTAGGTTACGGCAGTTCAAGTGCATATCCAAGTACTTTTTAAACGTGATGAGGGTTTCTGCCTCTACCACCCTTTCAGGCAGTGCATTCCAGACCCCCACCATTCACTGGGTGAAAAAATGTCTCCTCAAATTCCCTGTAAACCTCCTACCAATTACTTGAAATCTATTATTGACCCTTCTGCTAAGGGAAATAGGTCCTTCCTATCCACTCTATCTCGGCCCCTCATAATTTTACACACCTCAATTAGGTCTCGCCTCAGCCTCCTGTGTTCCAAAGAAAACAACCCCAGCCTATCCAATCTTTCCTCATAACTAAAATTCCCCAGCCCAGGCAACATCCTCGGAAATCTCCTCTGCACCTTCTCTAGTGCAATCGCATCCTTCTTGTAATGTGGTGACCAGAACTGCACGCGGCACTCTAGCTGCGGCCTAACTAGTGTTTTATACAGTTGAAGCATAACCTCCCCGCTCTTATATTCTACGCCTCGGCTAATAAAGGCAAGTATCCCGTATGCCTGCTTAACCACTTTATCTACCTGTCCTGCTACCTTCAGGGATCTGTGGACATGCACTCCAAGGTCCCGCTGATCCTCTGCATTTCTCAGTGTCCTACCATTTATTGTGTATTCCAACTGAATTCCATTTGCCACTGTTCTGCCCACTAGACGAGTCCATTGATATCTTCCTGCAGTCTACAGCATTCTGTTTCATTATTAACCACACGGCCAATTTTTGTATCATCTGCAAACTTCTTAATCATACTTCCTACATTCAAATCCAAATCATTGATATATACCAGAAAAAGCAAAGGGCCCAGTACTGAGTCGGTGCAGGCTCGATGGGCCGAAATGGCCTCTATCTGCACTGTGGGGTTTCTGTGATTCTGTGAGCCCTGCGGAACCCCACTGGAAACAGCCTTCCGGTCACAAAAACACCCTTCGACCATTACCCTTTGTTTCCTGCCTCTGAGCCAATTTTGGATCCAACTTGCCACTTTGCCTTGGATCCCATGGGCTTTTACTTTCGTGACCAATCTGGCATGCGGGACCTTATCAAAAGCCTTGCTAAAATCCATATAGACTACATCAAAGGCACTACCCTCATCGACCCTCCTTGTTACCTCCTCGAAAAATTGAATTGCGTTAGTCAGACACGACCTTCCGTTAAGAAATCCATGCTGACTGTCCCTGATTAATCCGTGTCTTTCTAAATGAAGATTTCTCCTGTCCCTCAGAACTTTTTCCAATAATTTACCCACCACCGAGGTTAGGCTGACTGGCCTGTAATTATGCGGTCTATCCCTCTCTCCCTTTTGAAAGAACGGTAGCACGTTAGCAGTCCTCCAGTGGTCGGGCACCACACCTGTAGCCAGAGAGGATTGTAAAATGATGGTGAGAGCCTGTGCTATTTGGTGTCTTACTTCTCTTAAGAGTGTGGGATAGATTTGATGCGGGCCTGGGTATTTGTCCAGTTTGAAAGATGCTACAGCCCTTAAGACTTGGTGTTTGAGCATGTTTATTTGATGTAATATTTGAATAGAAGGCAATGAAGGGTTGGGCTTGTAGTTTGTTTGTGTGGGAGGCAGAGCAGCAAGAAGAGGTGGAGGGGGGGTGGGGGGTTGCGGGAGGAGTAAAATTTGTAAATGTAAATTGAGTGTTGAATACTTGTATGAATGCGTAGAAGAGAAAAAAATGGGCGACAGCTTTAAGTAAAGAGAAAGCCAGCCAGCATATGCCTACGGCCATACTAGTCTGAATGCGCCCGATCTCGTCTGATCTCGGAAGCTAAGCAGAGTCAGGCCTGGTTAGTACTTGGATGGGAGACCGCCTGGGAATACCAGGTGCAGTAGGCTTTTGCTGCCGCCACAGGCTGCTCAACGTTTTGCACACACACGCGCACACACTGCTCTTAATCAATCAACATCCTTTTTGCTGCTCTCTCTCTCTCTCTCTCTCTCTCGCTTTCCTTTGACCATTTCTTCGCTGCACATTCTCCTGCTGCTACACAAATGCAAGGGGCTCCAGACACAGGGCCGAAATAAGCAGAAGAAGAAAATAAGATAGCCAAAATACACACACTGGCGGAGGGCCACCAGGACACAGCAGCAGAGAGGAGAGACAAGGTGCATAGAAAACTCGGAGGGACAAACAGCAACAGAACAAAGAAGAATGTAGAAAGAGCAGCAGTTAAATTCAGGAAAAAAGCAAAGCCAACTAGCATGCTGTTGAAATGCATGTGTGTTAATGCGAGGAGCGTTACAAATAAGATTGACGAGTTGCAGGCGCAAGTTGCCACATGGGGTTATGCAATAGTAGCCATAACGGAGACCTGGCTTCAAAATGGGCGGAATTGGAAACTAAACAATCCTGGCTACAATGTAATAACATTTGTAGAAGTCGTGTGGGCAGATGTCACATGATCAGGCAGAATCATAGAAATTTACAGCACAGAAGGAGGCCATTCGGCCCATCTTGTCCGTGCCAGCCGACAAAGAGCAATCCACCCAAATCCCACTTTACAGCACTTGGTCCGTAGCCTTGTAGGTTACGGCAGTTCAAGTGCATATCCAAGTACTTTTTAAACGTGATGAGGGTTTCTGCCTCTACCACCCTTTCAGGCAGTGCATTCCAGACCCCCACCATTCACTGGGTGAAAAAATGTCTCCTCAAATTCCCTGTAAACCTCCTACCAATTACTTGAAATCTATTATTGACCCTTCTGCTAAGGGAAATAGGTCCTTCCTATCCACTCTATCTCGGCCCCTCATAATTTTACACACCTCAATTAGGTCTCACCTCAGCCTCCTGTGTTCCAAAGAAAACAACCCCAGCCTATCCAATCTTTCCTCATAACTAAAATTCCCCAGCCCAGGCAACATCCTCGGAAATCTCCTCTGCACCTTCTCTAGTGCAATCGCATCCTTCTTGTAATGTGGTGACCAGAACTGCACGCGGCACTCTAGCTGCGGCCTAACTAGTGTTTTATACAGTTGAAGCATAACCTCCCCGCTCTTATATTCTACGCCTCGGCTAATAAAGGCAAGTATCCCGTATGCCTGCTTAACCACTTTATCTACCTGTCCTGCTACCTTCAGGGATCTGTGGACATGCACTCCAAGGTCCCGCTGATCCTCTGCATTTCTCAGTGTCCTACCATTTATTGTGTATTCCAACTGAATTCCATTTGCCACTGTTCTGCCCACTAGACGAGTCCATTGATATCTTCCTGCAGTCTACAGCATTCTGTTTCATTATTAACCACACGGCCAATTTTTGTATCATCTGCAAACTTCTTAATCATACTTCCTACATTCAAATCCAAATCATTGATATATACCAGAAAAAGCAAAGGGTCCAGTACTGAGTCGGTGCAGGCTCGATGGGCCGAAATGGCCTCTATCTGCACTGTGGGGTTTCTGTGATTCTGTGAGCCCTGCGGAACCCCACTGGAAACAGCCTTCCGGTCACAAAAACACCCTTCGACCATTACCCTTTGTTTCCTGCCTCTGAGCCAATTTTGGATCCAACTTGCCACTTTGCCTTGGATCCCATGGGCTTTTACTTTCGTGACCAATCTGGCATGCGGGACCTTATCAAAAGCCTTGCTAAAATCCATATAGACTACATCAAAGGCACTACCCTCATCGACCCTCCTTGTTACCTCCTCGAAAAATTGAATTGCGTTAGTCAGACACGACCTTCCGTTAAGAAATCCATGCTGACTGTCCCTGATTAATCCGTGTCTTTCTAAATGAAGATTTCTCCTGTCCCTCAGAACTTTTTCCAATAATTTTCCCACCACCGAGGTTAGGCTGACTGGCCTGTAATTATGCGGTCTATCCCTCTCTCCCTTTTGAAAGAACGGTAGCACGTTAGCAGTCCTCCAGTGGTCGGGCACCACACCTGTAGCCAGAGAGGATTGTAAAATGATGGTGAGAGCCTGTGCTATTTGGTGTCTTACTTCTCTTAAGAGTGTGGGATAGATTTGATGCGGGCCTGGGTATTTGTCCAGTTTGAAAGATGCTACAGCCCTTAAGACTTGGTGTTTGAGCATGTTTATTTGATGTAATATTTGAATAGAAGGCAATGAAGGGTTGGGCTTGTAGTTTGTTTGTGTGGGAGGCAGAGCAGCAAGAAGAGGTGGAGGGGGGGTGGGGGGTTGCGGGAGGAGTAAAATTTGTAAATGTAAATTGAGTGTTGAATACTTGTATGAATGCGTAGAAGAGAAAAAAATGGGCGACAGCTTTAAGTAAAGAGAAAGCCAGCTAGCATATGCCTACGGCCATACTAGTCTGAATGCGCCCGATCTCGTCTGATCTCGGAAGCTAAGCAGAGTCAGGCCTGGTTAGTACTTGGATGGGAGACTGCCTGGGAATGCCAGGTGCAGTAGGCTTTTGCTGCCGCCACAGGCTGCTCAACGTTTTGCACACACACGCGCACACACTGCTCTTAATCAATCAACATCCTTTTTGCTGCTCTCTCTCTCTCTCTCTCTCGCTTTCCTTTGACCATTTCTTCGCTGCACATTCTCCTGCTGCTACACAAATGCAAGGGGCTCCAGACACAGGGCCGAAATAAGCAGAAGAAGAAAATAAGATAGCCAAAATACACACACTGGCGGAGGGCCACCAGGACACAGCAGCAGAGAGGAGAGACAAGGTGCATAGAAAACTCGGAGGGACAAACAGCAACAGAACAAAGAAGAATGTAGAAAGAGCAGCAGTTAAATTCAGGAAAAAAGCAAAGCCAACTAGCATGCTGTTGAAATGCATGTGTGTTAATGCGAGGAGTGTTACAAATAAGATTGACGAGTTGCAGGCGCAAGTTGCCACATGGGGTTATGCAATAGTAGCCATAACGGACACCTGGCTTCAAAATGGGCGGAATTGGAAACTAAACAATCCTGGCTACAATGTAATAACATTTGTAGAAGTCGTGTGGGCAGATGTCACATGATCAGGCAGAATCATAGAAATTTACAGCACAGAAGGAGGCCATTCGGCCCATCTTGTCCGTGCCAGCCGACAAAGAGCAATCCACCCAAATCCCACTTTACAGCACTTGGTCCGTAGCCTTGTAGGTTACGGCAGTTCAAGTGCATATCCAAGTACTTTTTAAACGTGATGAGGGTTTCTGCCTCTACCACCCTTTCAGGCAGTGCATTCCAGACCCCCACCATTCACTGGGTGAAAAAATGTCTCCTCAAATTCCCTGTAAACCTCCTACCAATTACTTGAAATCTATTATTGACCCTTCTGCTAAGGGAAATAGGTCCTTCCTATCCACTCTATCTCGGCCCCTCATAATTTTACACACCTCAATTAGGTCTCGCCTCAGCCTCCTGTGTTCCAAAGAAAACAACCCCAGCCTATCCAATCTTTCCTCATAACTAAAATTCCCCAGCCCAGGCAACATCCTCGGAAATCTCCTCTGCACCTTCTCTAGTGCAATCGCATCCTTCTTGTAATGTGGTGACCAGAACTGCACGCGGCACTCTAGCTGCGGCCTAACTAGTGTTTTATACAGTTGAAGCATAACCTCCCCGCTCTTATATTCTACGCCTCGGCTAATAAAGGCAAGTATCCCGTATGCCTGCTTAACCACTTTATCTACCTGTCCTGCTACCTTCAGGGATCTGTGGACATGCACTCCAAGGTCCCGCTGATCCTCTGCATTTCTCAGTGTCCTACCATTTATTGTGTATTCCAACTGAATTCCATTTGCCACTGTTCTGCCCACTAGACGAGTCCATTGATATCTTCCTGCAGTCTACAGCATTCTGTTTCATTATTAACCACACGGCCAATTTTTGTATCATCTGCAAACTTCTTAATCATACTTCCTACATTCAAATCCAAATCATTGATATATACCAGAAAAAGCAAAGGGCCCAGTACTGAGTCGGTGCAGGCTCGATGGGCCGAAATGGCCTCTATCTGCACTGTGGGGTTTCTGTGATTCTGTGAGCCCTGCGGAACCCCACTGGAAACAGCCTTCCGGTCACAAAAACACCCTTCGACCATTACCCTTTGTTTCCTGCCTCAGCCAATTTTGGATCCAACTTGCCACTTTGCCTTGGATCCCATGGGCTTTTACTTTCGTGACCAATCTGGCATGCGGGACCTTATCAAAAGCCTTGCTAAAATCCATATAGACTACATCAAAGGCACTACCCTCATCGACCCTCCTTGTTACCTCCTCGAAAAATTGAATTGCGTTAGTCAGACACGACCTTCCGTTAAGAAATCCATGCTGACTGTCCCTGATTAATCCGTGTCTTTCTAAATGAAGATTTCTCCTGTCCCTCAGAACTTTTTCCAATAATTTTCCCACCACCGAGGTTAGGCTGACTGGCCTGTAATTATGCGGTCTATCCCTCTCTCCCTTTTGAAAGAACGGTAGCACGTTAGCAGTCCTCCAGTGGTCGGGCACCACACCTGTAGCCAGAGAGGATTGTAAAATGATGGTGAGAGCCTGTGCTATTTGGTGTCTTACTTCTCTTAAGAGTGTGGGATAGATTTGATGCGGGCCTGGGTATTTGTCCAGTTTGAAAGATGCTACAGCCCTTAAGACTTGGTGTTTGAGCATGTTTATTTGATGTAATATTTGAATAGAAGGCAATGAAGGGTTGGGCTTGTAGTTTGTTTGTGTGGGAGGCAGAGCAGCAAGAAGAGGTGGAGGGGGGGTGGGGGGTTGCGGGAGGAGTAAAATTTGTAAATGTAAATTGAGTGTTGAATACTTGTATGAATGCGTAGAAGAGAAAAAAATGGGCGACAGCTTTAAGTAAAGAGAAAGCCAGCTAGCATATGCCTACGGCCATACTAGTCTGAATGCGCCCGATCTCGTCTGATCTCGGAAGCTAAGCAGAGTCAGGCCTGGTTAGTACTTGGATGGGAGACTGCCTGGGAATACCGGGTGCAGTAGGCTTTTGCTGCCGCCACAGGCTGCTCAACGTTTTGCACACACACGCGCACACACTGCTCTTAATCAATCAACATCCTTTTTGCTGCTCTCTCTCTCTCTCTCTCTCGCTTTCCTTTGACCATTTCTTCGCTGCACATTCTCCTGCTGCTACACAAATGCAAGGGGCTCCAGACACAGGGCCGAAATAAGCAGAAGAAGAAAATAAGATAGCCAAAATACACACACTGGCGGAGGGCCACCAGGACACAGCAGCAGAGAGGAGAGACAAGGTGCATAGAAAACTCGGAGGGACAAACAGCAACAGAACAAAGAAGAATGTAGAAAGAGCAGCAGTTAAATTCAGGAAAAAAGCAAAGCCAACTAGCATGCTGTTGAAATGCATGTGTGTTAATGCGAGGAGTGTTACAAATAAGATTGACGAGTTGCAGGCGCAAGTTGCCACATGGGGTTATGCAATAGTAGCCATAACGGACACCTGGCTTCAAAATGGGCGGAATTGGAAACTAAACAATCCTGGCTACAATGTAATAACATTTGTAGAAGTCGTGTGGGCAGATGTCACATGATCAGGCAGAATCATAGAAATTTACAGCACAGAAGGAGGCCATTCGGCCCATCTTGTCCGTGCCAGCCGACAAAGAGCAATCCACCCAAATCCCACTTTACAGCACTTGGTCCGTAGCCTTGTAGGTTACGGCAGTTCAAGTGCATATCCAAGTACTTTTTAAACGTGATGAGGGTTTCTGCCTCTACCACCCTTTCAGGCAGTGCATTCCAGACCCCCACCATTCACTGGGTGAAAAAATGTCTCCTCAAATTCCCTGTAAACCTCCTACCAATTACTTGAAATCTATTATTGACCCTTCTGCTAAGGGAAATAGGTCCTTCCTATCCACTCTATCTCGGCCCCTCATAATTTTACACACCTCAATTAGGTCTCGCCTCAGCCTCCTGTGTTCCAAAGAAAACAACCCCAGCCTATCCAATCTTTCCTCATAGCTAAAATTCCCCAGCCCAGGCAACATCCTCGGAAATCTCCTCTGCACCTTCTCTAGTGCAATCGCATCCTTCTTGTAATGTGGTGACCAGAACTGCACGCGGCACTCTAGCTGCGGCCTAACTAGTGTTTTATACAGTTGAAGCATAACCTCCCCGCTCTTATATTCTATGCCTCGGCTAATAAAGGCAAGTATCCCGTATGCCTGCTTAACCACTTTATCTACCTGTCCTGCTACCTTCAGGGATCTGTGGACATGCACTCCAAGGTCCCGCTGATCCTCTGCATTTCTCAGTGTCCTACCATTTATTGTGTATTCCAACTGAATTCCATTTGCCACTGTTCTGCCCACTAGACGAGTCCATTGATATCTTCCTGCAGTCTACAGCATTCTGTTTCATTATTAACCACACGGCCAATTTTTGTATCATCTGCAAACTTCTTAATCATACTTCCTACATTCAAATCCAAATCATTGATATATACCAGAAAAAGCAAAGGGCCCAGTACTGAGTCGGTGCAGGCTCGATGGGCCGAAATGGCCTCTATCTGCACTGTGGGGTTTCTGTGATTCTGTGAGCCCTGCGGAACCCCACTGGAAACAGCCTTCCGGTCACAAAAACACCCTTCGACCATTACCCTTTGTTTCCTGCCTCTGAGCCAATTTTGGATCCAACTTGCCACTTTGCCTTGGATCCCATGGGCTTTTACTTTCGTGACCAATCTGGCATGCGGGACCTTATCAAAAGCCTTGCTAAAATCCATATAGACTACATCAAAGGCACTACCCTCATCGACCCTCCTTGTTACCTCCTCGAAAAATTGAATTGCGTTAGTCAGACACGACCTTCCGTTAAGAAATCCATGCTGACTGTCCCTGATTAATCCGTGTCTTTCTAAATGAAGATTTCTCCTGTCCCTCAGAACTTTTTCCAATAATTTTCCCACCACCGAGGTTAGGCTGACTGGCCTGTAATTATGCGGTCTATCCCTCTCTCCCTTTTGAAAGAACGGTAGCACGTTAGCAGTCCTCCAGTGGTCGGGCACCACACCTGTAGCCAGAGAGGATTGTAAAATGATGGTGAGAGCCTGTGCTATTTGGTGTCTTACATCTCTTAAGAGTGTGGGATAGATTTGATGCGGGCCTGGGTATTTGTCCAGTTTGAAAGATGCTACAGCCCTTAAGACTTGGTGTTTGAGCATGTTTATTTGATGTAATATTTGAATAGAAGGCAATGAAGGGTTGGGCTTGTAGTTTGTTTGTGTGGGAGGCAGAGCAGCAAGAAGAGGTGGAGGGGGGGTGGGGGGTTGCGGGAGGAGTAAAATTTGTAAATGTAAATTGAGTGTTGAATACTTGTATGAATGCGTAGAAGAGAAAAAAATGGGCGACAGCTTTAAGTAAAGAGAAAGCCAGCTAGCATATGCCTACGGCCATACTAGTCTGAATGCGCCCGATCTCGTCTGATCTCGGACGCTAAGCAGAGTCAGGCCTGGTTAGTACTTGGATGGGAGACTGCCTGGGAATACCAGGTGCAGTAGGCTTTTGCTGCCGCCACAGGCTGCTCAACGTTTTGCACACACACGCGCACACACTGCTCTTAATCAATCAACATCCTTTTTGCTGCTCTCTCTCTCTCTCTCTCTTGCTTTCCTTTGACCATTTCTTCGCTGCACATTCTCCTGCTGCTACACAAATGCAAGGGGCTCCAGACACAGGGCCGAAATAAGCAGAAGAAGAAAATAAGATAGCCAAAATACACACACTGGCGGAGGGCCACCAGGACACAGCAGCAGAGAGGAGAGACAAGGTGCATAGAAAACTCGGAGGGACAAACAGCAACAGAACAAAGAAGAATGTAGAAAGAGCAGCAGTTAAATTCAGGAAAAAAGCAAAGCCAACTAGCATGCTGTTGAAATGCATGTGTGTTAATGCGAGGAGCGTTACAAATAAGATTGACGAGTTGCAGGCGCAAGTTGCCACATGGGGTTATGCAATAGTAGCTATAACGGAGACCTGGCTTCAAAATGGGCGGAATTGGAAACTAAACAATCCTGGCTACAATGTAATAACATTTGTAGAAGTCGTGTGGGCAGATGTCACATGATCAGGCAGAATCATAGAAATTTACAGCACAGAAGGAGGCCATTCGGCCCATCTTGTCCGTGCCAGCCGACAAAGAGCAATCCACCCAAATCCCACTTTACAGCACTTGGTCCGTAGCCTTGTAGGTTACGGCAGTTCAAGTGCATATCCAAGTACTTTTTAAACGTGATGAGGGTTTCTGCCTCTACCACCCTTTCAGGCAGTGCATTCCAGACCCCCACCATTCACTGGGTGAAAAAATGTCTCCTCAAATTCCCTGTAAACCTCCTACCAATTACTTGAAATCTATTATTGACCCTTCTGCTAAGGGAAATAGGTCCTTCCTATCCACTCTATCTCGGCCCCTCATAATTTTACACACCTCAATTAGGTCTCGCCTCAGCCTCCTGTGTTCCAAAGAAAACAACCCCAGCCTATCCAATCTTTCCTCATAACTAAAATTCCCCAGCCCAGGCAACATCCTCGGAAATCTCCTCTGCACCTTCTCTAGTGCAATCGCATCCTTCTTGTAATGTGGTGACCAGAACTGCACGCGGCACTCTAGCTGCGGCCTAACTAGTGTTTTATACAGTTGAAGCATAACCTCCCCGCTCTTATATTCTACGCCTCGGCTAATAAAGGCAAGTATCCCGTATGCCTGCTTAACCACTTTATCTACCTGTCCTGCTACCTTCAGGGATCTGTGGACATGCACTCCAAGGTCCCGCTGATCCTCTGCATTTCTCAGTGTCCTACCATTTATTGTGTATTCCAACTGAATTCCATTTGCCACTGTTCTGCCCACTAGACGAGTCCATTGATATCTTCCTGCAGTCTACAGCATTCTGTTTCATTATTAACCACACGGCCAATTTTTGTATCATCTGCAAACTTCTTAATCATACTTCCTACATTCAAATCCAAATCATTGATATATACCAGAAAAAGCAAAGGGCCCAGTACTGAGTCGGTGCAGGCTCGATGGGCCGAAATGGCCTCTATCTGCACTGTGGGGTTTCTGTGATTCTGTGAGCCCTGCGGAACCCCACTGGAAACAGCCTTCCGGTCACAAAAACACCCTTCCGACCATTACCCTTTGTTTCCTGCCTCTGAGCCAATTTTGGATCCAACTTGCCACTTTGCCTTGGATCCCATGGGCTTTTACTTTCGTGACCAATCTGGCATGCGGGACCTTATCAAAAGCCTTGCTAAAATCCATATAGACTACATCAAAGGCACTACCCTCATCGACCCTCCTTGTTACCTCCTCGAAAAATTGAATTGCGTTAGTCAGACACGACCTTCCGTTAAGAAATCCATGCTGACTGTCCCTGATTAATCCGTGTCTTTCTAAATGAAGATTTCTCCTGTCCCTCAGAACTTTTTCCAATAATTTTCCCACCACCGAGGTTAGGCTGACTGGCCTGTAATTATGCGGTCTATCCCTCTCTCCCTTTTGAAAGAGCGGTAGCACGTTAGCAGTCCTCCAGTGGTCGGGCACCACACCTGTAGCCAGAGAGGATTGTAAAATGATGGTGAGAGCCTGTGCTATTTGGTGTCTTACTTCTCTTAAGAGTGTGGGATAGATTTGATGCGGGCCTGGGTATTTGTCCAGTTTGAAAGATGCTACAGCCCTTAAGACTTGGTGTTTGAGCATGTTTATTTGATGTAATATTTGAATAGAAGGCAATGAAGGGTTGGGCTTGTAGTTTGTTTGTGTGGGAGGCAGAGCAGCAAGAAGAGGTGGAGGGGGGGTGGGGGGTTGCGGGAGGAGTAAAATTTGTAAATGTAAATTGAGTGTTGAATACTTGTATGAATGCGTAGAAGAGAAAAAAATGGGCGACAGCTTTAAGTAAAGAGAAAGCCAGCTAGCATATGCCTACGGCCATACTAGTCTGAATGCGCCCGATCTCGTCTGATCTCGGAAGCTAAGCAGAGTCAGGCCTGGTTAGTACTTGGATGGGAGACTGCCTGGGAATACCAGGTGCAGTAGGCTTTTGCTGCCGCCACAGGCTGCTCAACGTTTTGCACACACACGCGCACACACTGCTCTTAATCAATCAACATCCTTTTTGCTGCTCTCTCTCTCTCTCTCTCTCTCTCTCTCTCGCTTTCCTTTGACCATTTCTTCGCTGCACATTCTCCTGCTGCTACACAAATGCAAGGGGCTCCAGACACAGGGCCGAAATAAGCAGAAGAAGAAAATAAGATAGCCAAAATACACACACTGGCGGAGGGCCACCAGGACACAGCAGCAGAGAGGAGAGACAAGGTGCATAGAAAACTCGGAGGGACAAACAGCAACAGAACAAAGAAGAATGTAGAAAGAGCAGCAGTTAAATTCAGGAAAAAAGCAAAGCCAACTAGCATGCTGTTGAAATGCATGTGTGTTAAAACGAGGAGTGTTACAAATAAGATTGACGAGTTGCAGGCGCAAGTTGCCACATGGGGTTATGCAATAGTAGCCATAACGGAGACCTGGCTTCAAAATGGGCGGAATTGGAAACTAAACAATCCTGGCTACAATGTAATAACATTTGTAGAAGTCGTGTGGGCAGATGTCACATGATCAGGCAGAATCATAGAAATTTACAGCACAGAAGGAGGCCATTCGGCCCATCTTGTCCGTGCCAGCCGACAAAGAGCAATCCACCCAAATCCCACTTTACAGCACTTGGTCCGTAGCCTTGTAGGTTACGGCAGTTCAAGTGCATATCCAAGTACTTTTTAAACGTGATGAGGGTTTCTGCCTCTACCACCCTTTCAGGCAGTGCATTCCAGACCCCCACCATTCACTGGGTGAAAAAATGTCTCCTCAAATTCCCTGTAAACCTCCTACCAATTACTTGAAATCTATTATTGACCCTTCTGCTAAGGGAAATAGGTCCTTCCTATCCACTCTATCTCGGCCCCTCATAATTTTACACACCTCAATTAGGTCTCGCCTCAGCCTCCTGTGTTCCAAAGAAAACAACCCCAGCCTATCCAATCTTTCCTCATAACTAAAATTCCCCAGCCCAGGCAACATCCTCGGAAATCTCCTCTGCACCTTCTCTAGTGCAATCGCATCCTTCTTGTAATGTGGTGACCAGAACTGCACGCGGCACTCTAGCTGCGGCCTAACTAGTGTTTTATACAGTTGAAGCATAACCTCCCCGCTCTTATATTCTACGCCTCGGCTAATAAAGGCAAGTATCCCGTATGCCTGCTTAACCACTTTATCTACCTGTCCTGCTACCTTCAGGGATCTGTGGACATGCACTCCAAGGTCCCGCTGATCCTCTGCATTTCTCAGTGTCCTACCATTTATTGTGTATTCCAACTGAATTCCATTTGCCACTGTTCTGCCCACTAGACGAGTCCATTGATATCTTCCTGCAGTCTACAGCATTCTGTTTCATTATTAACCACACGGCCAATTTTTGTATCATCTGCAAACTTCTTAATCATACTTCCTACATTCAAATCCAAATCATTGATATATACCAGAAAAAGCAAAGGGCCCAGTACTGAGTCGGTGCAGGCTCGATGGGCCGAAATGGCCTCTATCTGCACTGTGGGGTTTCTGTGATTCTGTGAGCCCTGCGGAACCCCACTGGAAACAGCCTTCCGGTCACAAAAACACCCTTCGACCATTACCCTTTGTTTCCTGCCTCTGAGCCAATTTTGGATCCAACTTGCCACTTTGCCTTGGATCCCATGGGCTTTTACTTTCGTGACCAATCTGGCATGCGGGACCTTATCAAAAGCCTTGCTAAAATCCATATAGACTACATCAAAGGCACTACCCTCATCGACCCTCCTTGTTACCTCCTCGAAAAATTGAATTGCGTTAGTCAGACACGACCTTCCGTTAAGAAATCCATGCTGACTGTCCCTGATTAATCCGTGTCTTTCTAAATGAAGATTTCTCCTGTCCCTCAGAACTTTTTCCAATAATTTTCCCACCACCGAAGTTAGGCTGACTGGCCTGTAATTATGCGGTCTATCCCTCTCTCCCTTTTGAAAGAGCGGTAGCACGTTAGCAGTCCTCCAGTGGTCGGGCACCACACCTGTAGCCAGAGAGGATTGTAAAATGATGGTGAGAGCCTGTGCTATTTGGTGTCTTACTTCTCTTAAGAGTGTGGGATAGATTTGATGCGGGCCTGGGTATTTGTCCAGTTTGAAAGATGCTACAGCCCTTAAGACTTGGTGTTTGAGCATGTTTATTTGATGTAATATTTGAATAGAAGGCAATGAAGGGTTGGGCTTGTAGTTTGTTTGTGTGGGAGGCAGAGCAGCAAGAAGAGGTGGAGGGGGGGTGGGGGGTTGCGGGAGGAGTAAAATTTGTAAATGTAAATTGAGTGTTGAATACTTGTATGAATGCGTAGAAGAGAAAAAAATGGGCGACAGCTTTAAGTAAAGAGAAAGCCAGCTAGCATATGCCTACGGCCATACTAGTCTGAATGCGCCCGATCTCGTCTGATCTCGGAAGCTAAGCAGAGTCAGGCCTGGTTAGTACTTGGATGGGAGACTGCCTGGGAATACCAGGTGCAGTAGGCTTTTGCTGCCGCCACAGGCTGCTCAACGTTTTGCACACACACGCGCACACACTGCTCTTAATCAATCAACATCCTTTTTGCTGCTCTCTCTCTCTCTCTCGCTTTCCTTTGACCATTTCTTCGCTGCACATTCTCCTGCTGCTACACAAATGCAAGGGGCTCCAGACACAGGGCCAAAATAAGCAGAAGAAGAAAATAAGATAGCCAAAATACACACACTGGCGGAGGGCCACCAGGACACAGCAGCAGAGAGGAGAGACAAGGTGCATAGAAAACTCGGAGGGACAAACAGCAACAGAACAAAGAAGAATGTAGAAAGAGCAGCAGTTAAATTCAGGAAAAAAGCAAAGCCAACTAGCATGCTGTTGAAATGCATGTGTGTTAATGCGAGGAGTGTTACAAATAAGATTGACGAGTTGCAGGCGCAAGTTGCCACATGGGGTTATGCAATAGTAGCCATAACGGAGACCTGGCTTCAAAATGGGCGGAATTGGAAACTAAACAATCCTGGCTACAATGTAATAACATTTGTAGAAGTCGTGTGGGCAGATGTCACATGATCAGGCAGAATCATAGAAATTTACAGCACAGAAGGAGGCCATTCGGCCCATCTTGTCCGTGCCAGCCGACAAAGAGCAATCCACCCAAATCTTTACAGCACTTGGTCCGTAGCCTTGTAGGTTACGGCAGTTCAAGTGCATATCCAAGTACTTTTTAAACGTGATGAGGGTTTCTGCCTCTACCACCCTTTCAGGCAGTGCATTCCAGACCCCCACCATTCACTGGGTGAAAAAATGTCTCCTCAAATTCCCTGTAAACCTCCTACCAATTACTTGAAATCTATTATTGACCCTTCTGCTAAGGGAAATAGGTCCTTCCTATCCACTCTATCTCGGCCCCTCATAATTTTACACACCTCAATTAGGTCTCACCTCAGCCTCCTGTGTTCCAAAGAAAACAACCCCAGCCTATCCAATCTTTCCTCATAACTAAAATTCCCCAGCCCAGGCAACATCCTCGGAAATCTCCTCTGCACCTTCTCTAGTGCAATCGCATCCTTCTTGTAATGTGGTGACCAGAACTGCACGCGGCACTCTAGCTGCGGCCTAACTAGTGTTTTATACAGTTGAAGCATAACCTCCCCGCTCTTATATTCTACGCCTCGGCTAATAAAGGCAAGTATCCCGTATGCCTGCTTAACCACTTTATCTACCTGTCCTGCTACCTTCAGGGATCTGTGGACATGCACTCCAAGGTCCCGCTGATCCTCTGCATTTCTCAGTGTCCTACCATTTATTGTGTATTCCAACTGAATTCCATTTGCCACTGTTCTGCCCACTAGACGAGTCCATTGATATCTTCCTGCAGTCTACAGCATTCTGTTTCATTATTAACCACACGGCCAATTTTTGTATCATCTGCAAACTTCTTAATCATACTTCCTACATTCAAATCCAAATCATTGATATATACCAGAAAAAGCAAAGGGCCCAGTACTGAGTCGGTGCAGGCTCGATGGGCCGAAATGGCCTCTATCTGCACTGTGGGGTTTCTGTGATTCTGTGAGCCCTGCGGAACCCCACTGGAAACAGCCTTCCGGTCACAAAAACACCCTTCGACCATTACCCTTTGTTTCCTGCCTCTGAGCCAATTTTGGATCCAACTTGCCACTTTGCCTTGGATCCCATGGGCTTTTACTTTCGTGACCAATCTGGCATGCGGGACCTTATCAAAAGCCTTGCTAAAATCCATATAGACTACATCAAAGGCACTACCCTCATCGACCCTCCTTGTTACCTCCTCGAAAAATTGAATTGCGTTAGTCAGACACGACCTTCCGTTAAGAAATCCATGCTGACTGTCCCTGATTAATCCGTGTCTTTCTAAATGAAGATTTCTCCTGTCCCTCAGAACTTTTTCCAATAATTTTCCCACCACCGAGGTTAGGCTGACTGGCCTGTAATTATGCGGTCTATCCCTCTCTCCCTTTTGAAAGAACGGTAGCACGTTAGCAGTCCTCCAGTGGTCGGGCACCACACCTGTAGCCAGAGAGGATTGTAAAATGATGGTGAGAGCCTGTGCTATTTGGTGTCTTACTTCTCTTAAGAGTGTGGGATAGATTTGATGCGGGCCTGGGTATTTGTCCAGTTTGAAAGATGCTACAGCCCTTAAGACTTGGTGTTTGAGCATGTTTATTTGATGTAATATTTGAATAGAAGGCAATGAAGGGTTGGGCTTGTAGTTTGTTTGTGTGGGAGGCAGAGCAGCAAGAAGAGGTGGAGGGGGGGTGGGGGGTTGCGGGAGGAGTAAAATTTGTAAATGTAAATTGAGTGTTGAATACTTGTATGAATGTGTAGAAGAGAAAAAAATGGGCGACAGCTTTAAGTAAAGAGAAAGCCAGCTAGCATATGCCTACGGCCATACTAGTCTGAATGCGCCCGATCTCGTCTGATCTCGGAAGCTAAGTAGAGTCAGGCCTGGTTAGTACTTGGATGGGAGACTGCCTGGGAATACCAGGTGCAGTAGGCTTTTGCTGCCGCCACAGGCTGCTCAACGTTTTGCACACACACGCGCACACACTGCTCTTAATCAATCAACATCCTTTTTGCTGCTCTCTCTCTCTCTCTCTCTCGCTTTCCTTTGACCATTTCTTCGCTGCACATTCTCCTGCTGCTACACAAATGCAAGGGGCTCCAGACACAGGGCCGAAATAAGCAGAAGAAGAAAATAAGATAGCCAAAATACACACACTGGCGGAGGGCCACCAGGACACAGCAGCAGAGAGGAGAGACAAGGTGCATAGAAAACTCGGAGGGACAAACAGCAACAGAACAAAGAAGAATGTAGAAAGAGCAGCAGTTAAATTCAGGAAAAAAGCAAAGCCAACTAGCATGCTGTTGAAATGCATGTGTGTTAATGCGAGGAGTGTTACAAATAAGATTGACGAGTTGCAGGCGCAAGTTGCCACATGGGGTTATGCAATAGTAGCCATAACGGACACCTGGCTTCAAAATGGGCGGAATTGGAAACTAAACAATCCTGGCTACAATGTAATAACATTTGTAGAAGTCGTGTGGGCAGATGTCACATGATCAGGCAGAATCATAGAAATTTACAGCACAGAAGGAGGCCATTCGGCCCATCTTGTCCGTGCCAGCCGACAAAGAGCAATCCACCCAAATCCCACTTTACAGCACTTGGTCCGTAGCCTTGTAGGTTACGGCAGTTCAAGTGCATATCCAAGTACTTTTTAAACGTGATGAGGGTTTCTGCCTCTACCACCCTTTCAGGCAGTGCATTCCAGACCCCCACCATTCACTGGGTGAAAAAATGTCTCCTCAAATTCCCTGTAAACCTCCTACCAATTACTTGAAATCTATTATTGACCCTTCTGCTAAGGGAAATAGGTCCTTCCTATCCACTCTATCTCGGCCCCTCATAATTTTACACACCTCAATTAGGTCTCGCCTCAGCCTCCTGTGTTCCAAAGAAAACAACCCCAGCCTATCCAATCTTTCCTCATAGCTAAAATTCCCCAGCCCAGGCAACATCCTCGGAAATCTCCTCTGCACCTTCTCTAGTGCAATCGCATCCTTCTTGTAATGTGGTGACCAGAACTGCACGCGGCACTCTAGCTGCGGCCTAACTAGTGTTTTATACAGTTGAAGCATAACCTCCCCGCTCTTATATTCTATGCCTCGGCTAATAAAGGCAAGTATCCCGTATGCCTGCTTAACCACTTTATCTACCTGTCCTGCTACCTTCAGGGATCTGTGGACATGCACTCCAAGGTCCCGCTGATCCTCTGCATTTCTCAGTGTCCTACCATTTATTGTGTATTCCAACTGAATTCCATTTGCCACTGTTCTGCCCACTAGACGAGTCCATTGATATCTTCCTGCAGTCTACAGCATTCTGTTTCATTATTAACCACACGGCCAATTTTTGTATCATCTGCAAACTTCTTAATCATACTTCCTACATTCAAATCCAAATCATTGATATATACCAGAAAAAGCAAAGGGCCCAGTACTGAGTCGGTGCAGGCTCGATGGGCCGAAATGGCCTCTATCTGCACTGTGGGGTTTCTGTGATTCTGTGAGCCCTGCGGAACCCCACTGGAAACAGCCTTCCGGTCACAAAAACACCCTTCGACCATTACCCTTTGTTTCCTGCCTCTGAGCCAATTTTGGATCCAACTTGCCACTTTGCCTTGGATCCCATGGGCTTTTACTTTCGTGACCAATCTGGCATGCGGGACCTTATCAAAAGCCTTGCTAAAATCCATATAGACTACATCAAAGGCACTACCCTCATCGACCCTCCTTGTTACCTCCTCGAAAAATTGAATTGCGTTAGTCAGACACGACCTTCCGTTAAGAAATCCATGCTGACTGTCCCTGATTAATCCGTGTCTTTCTAAATGAAGATTTCTCCTGTCCCTCAGAACTTTTTCCAATAATTTTCCCACCACCGAGGTTAGGCTGACTGGCCTGTAATTATGCGGTCTATCCCTCTCTCCCTTTTGAAAGAACGGTAGCACGTTAGCAGTCCTCCAGTGGTCGGGCACCACACCTGTAGCCAGAGAGGATTGTAAAATGATGGTGAGAGCCTGTGCTATTTGGTGTCTTACATCTCTTAAGAGTGTGGGATAGATTTGATGCGGGCCTGGGTATTTGTCCAGTTTGAAAGATGCTACAGCCCTTAAGACTTGGTGTTTGAGCATGTTTATTTGATGTAATATTTGAATAGAAGGCAATGAAGGGTTGGGCTTGTAGTTTGTTTGTGTGGGAGGCAGAGCAGCAAGAAGAGGTGGAGGGGGGGTGGGGGGTTGCGGGAGGAGTAAAATTTGTAAATGTAAATTGAGTGTTGAATACTTGTATGAATGCGTAGAAGAGAAAAAAATGGGCGACAGCTTTAAGTAAAGAGAAAGCCAGCCAGCATATGCCTACGGCCATACTAGTCTGAATGCGCCCGATCTCGTCTGATCTCGGAAGCTAAGCAGAGTCAGGCCTGGTTAGTACTTGGATGGGAGACTGCCTGGGAATACCGGGTGCAGTAGGCTTTTGCTGCCGCCACAGGCTGCTCAACGTTTTGCACACACACGCGCACACACTGCTCTTAATCAATCAACATCCTTTTTGCTGCTCTCTCTCTCTCTCTCTCTCTCGCTTTCCTTTGACCATTTCTTCGCTGCACATTCTCCTGCTGCTACACAAATGCAAGGGGCTCCAGACACAGGGCCGAAATAAGCAGAAGAAGAAAATAAGATAGCCAAAATACACACACTGGCGGAGGGCCACCAGGACACAGCAGCAGAGAGGAGAGACAAGGTGCATAGAAAACTCGGAGGGACAAACAGCAACAGAACAAAGAAGAATGTAGAAAGAGCAGCAGTTAAATTCAGGAAAAAAGCAAAGCCAACTAGCATGCTGTTGAAATGCATGTGTGTTAATGCGAGGAGCGTTACAAATAAGATTGACGAGTTGCAGGCGCAAGTTGCCACATGGGGTTATGCAATAGTAGCCATAACGGAGACCTGGCTTCAAAATGGGCGGAATTGGAAACTAAACAATCCTGGCTACAATGTAATAACATTTGTAGAAGTCGTGTGGGCAGATGTCACATGATCAGGCAGAATCATAGAAATTTACAGCACAGAAGGAGGCCATTCGGCCCATCTTGTCCGTGCCAGCCGACAAAGAGCAATCCACCCAAATCCCACTTTACAGCACTTGGTCCGTAGCCTTGTAGGTTACGGCAGTTCAAGTGCATATCCAAGTACTTTTTAAACGTGATGAGGGTTTCTGCCTCTACCACCCTTTCAGGCAGTGCATTCCAGACCCCCACCATTCACTGGGTGAAAAAATGTCTCCTCAAATTCCCTGTAAACCTCCTACCAATTACTTGAAATCTATTATTGACCCTTCTGCTAAGGGAAATAGGTCCTTCCTATCCACTCTATCTCGGCCCCTCATAATTTTACACACCTCAATTAGGTCTCGCCTCAGCCTCCTGTGTTCCAAAGAAAACAACCCCAGCCTATCCAATCTTTCCTCATAACTAAAATTCCCCAGCCCAGGCAACATCCTCGGAAATCTCCTCTGCACCTTCTCTAGTGCAATCGCATCCTTCTTGTAATGTGGTGACCAGAACTGCACGCGGCACTCTAGCTGCGGCCTAACTAGTGTTTTATACAGTTGAAGCATAACCTCCCCGCTCTTATATTCTACGCCTCGGCTAATAAAGGCAAGTATCCCGTATGCCTGCTTAACCACTTTATCTACCTGTCCTGCTACCTTCAGGGATCTGTGGACATGCACTCCAAGGTCCCGCTGATCCTCTGCATTTCTCAGTGTCCTACCATTTATTGTGTATTCCAACTGAATTCCATTTGCCACTGTTCTGCCCACTAGACGAGTCCATTGATATCTTCCTGCAGTCTACAGCATTCTGTTTCATTATTAACCACACGGCCAATTTTTGTATCATCTGCAAACTTCTTAATCATACTTCCTACATTCAAATCCAAATCATTGATATATACCAGAAAAAGCAAAGGGCCCAGTACTGAGTCGGTGCAGGCTCGATGGGCCGAAATGGCCTCTATCTGCACTGTGGGGTTTCTGTGATTCTGTGAGCCCTGCGGAACCCCACTGGAAACAGCCTTCCGGTCACAAAAACACCCTTCGACCATTACCCTTTGTTTCCTGCCTCTGAGCCAATTTTGGATCCAACTTGCCACTTTGCCTTGGATCCCATGGGCTTTTACTTTCGTGACCAATCTGGCATGCGGGACCTTATCAAAAGCCTTGCTAAAATCCATATAGACTACATCAAAGGCACTACCCTCATCGACCCTCCTTGTTACCTCCTCGAAAAATTGAATTGCGTTAGTCAGACACGACCTTCCGTTAAGAAATCCATGCTGACTGTCCCTGATTAATCCGTGTCTTTCTAAATGAAGATTTCTCCTGTCCCTCAGAACTTTTTCCAATAATTTTCCCACCACCGAGGTTAGGCTGACTGTCCTGTAATTATGCGGTCTATCCCTCTCTCCCTTTTGAAAGAACGGTAGCACGTTAGCAGTCCTCCAGTGGTCGGGCACCACACCTGTAGCCAGAGAGGATTGTAAAATGATGGTGAGAGCCTGTGCTATTTGGTGTCTTACTTCCCTTAAGAGTGTGGGATAGATTTGATGCGGGCCTGGGTATTTGTCCAGTTTGAAAGATGCTACAGCCCTTAAGACTTGGTGTTTGAGCATGTTTATTTGATGTAATATTTGAATAGAAGGCAATGAAGGGTTGGGCTTGTAGTTTGTTTGTGTGGGAGGCAGAGCAGCAAGAAGAGGTGGAGGGGGGGTGGGGGGTTGCGGGAGGAGTAAAATTTGTAAATGTAAATTGAGTGTTGAATACTTGTATGAATGCGTAGAAGAGAAAAAAATGGGCGACAGCTTTAAGTAAAGAGAAAGCCAGCCAGCATATGCCTACGGCCATACTAGTCTGAATGCGCCTGATCTCGTCTGATCTCGGAAGCTAAGCAGAGTCAGGCCTGGTTAGTACTTGGATGGGAGACCGCCTGGGAATACCAGGTGCAGTAGGCTTTTGCTGCCGCCACAGGCTGCTCAACGTTTTGCACACACACGCGCACACACTGCTCTTAATCAATCAACATCCTTTTTGCTGCTCTCTCTCTCTCTCTCTCTCTCTCGCTTTCCTTTGACCATTTCTTCGCTGCACATTCTCCTGCTGCTACACAAATGCAAGGGGCTCCAGACACAGGGCCGAAATAAGCAGAAGAAGAAAATAAGATAGCCAAAATACACACACTGGCGGAGGGCCACCAGGACACAGCAGCAGAGAGGAGAGACAAGGTGCATAGAAAACTCGGAGGGACAAACAGCAACAGAACAAAGAAGAATGTCGAAAGAGCAGCAGTTAAATTCAGGAAAAAAGCAAAGCCAACTAGCATGCTGTTGAAATGCATGTGTGTTAATGCGAGGAGCGTTACAAATAAGATTGACGAGTTGCAGGCGCAAGTTGCCACATGGGGTTATGCAATAGTAGCCATAACGGAGACCTGGCTTCAAAATGGGCGGAATTGGAAACTAAACAATCCTGGCTACAATGTAATAACATTTGTAGAAGTCGTGTGGGCAGATGTCACATGATCAGGCAGAATCATAGAAATTTACAGCACAGAAGGAGGCCATTCGGCCCATCTTGTCCGTGCCAGCCGACAAAGAGCAATCCACCCAAATCCCACTTTACAGCACTTGGTCCGTAGCCTTGTAGGTTACGGCAGTTCAAGTGCATATCCAAGTACTTTTTAAACGTGATGAGGGTTTCTGCCTCTACCACCCTTTCAGGCAGTGCATTCCAGACCCCCACCATTCACTGGGTGAAAAAATGTCTCCTCAAATTCCCTGTAAACCTCCTACCAATTACTTGAAATCTATTATTGACCCTTCTGCTAAGGGAAATAGGTCCTTCCTATCCACTCTATCTCGGCCCCTCATAATTTTACACACCTCAATTAGGTCTCACCTCAGCCTCCTGTGTTCCAAAGAAAACAACCCCAGCCTATCCAATCTTTCCTCATAACTAAAATTCCCCAGCCCAGGCAACATCCTCGGAAATCTCCTCTGCACCTTCTCTAGTGCAATCGCATCCTTCTTGTAATGTGGTGACCAGAACTGCACGCGGCACTCTAGCTGCGGCCTAACTAGTGTTTTATACAGTTGAAGCATAACCTCCCCGCTCTTATATTCTACGCCTCGGCTAATAAAGGCAAGTATCCCGTATGCCTGCTTAACCACTTTATCTACCTGTCCTGCTACCTTCAGGGATCTGTGGACATGCACTCCAAGGTCCCGCTGATCCTCTGCATTTCTCAGTGTCCTACCATTTATTGTGTATTCCAACTGAATTCCATTTGCCACTGTTCTGCCCACTAGACGAGTCCATTGATATCTTCCTGCAGTCTACAGCATTCTGTTTCATTATTAACCACACGGCCAATTTTTGTATCATCTGCAAACTTCTTAATCATACTTCCTACATTCAAATCCAAATCATTGATATATACCAGAAAAAGCAAAGGGTCCAGTACTGAGTCGGTGCAGGCTCGATGGGCCGAAATGGCCTCTATCTGCACTGTGGGGTTTCTGTGATTCTGTGAGCCCTGCGGAACCCCACTGGAAACAGCCTTCCGGTCACAAAAACACCCTTCGACCATTACCCTTTGTTTCCTGCCTCTGAGCCAATTTTGGATCCAACTTGCCACTTTGCCTTGGATCCCATGGGCTTTTACTTTCGTGACCAATCTGGCATGCGGGACCTTATCAAAAGCCTTGCTAAAATCCATATAGACTACATCAAAGGCACTACCCTCATCGACCCTCCTTGTTACCTCCTCGAAAAATTGAATTGCGTTAGTCAGACACGACCTTCCGTTAAGAAATCCATGCTGACTGTCCCTGATTAATCCGTGTCTTTCTAAATGAAGATTTCTCCTGTCCCTCAGAACTTTTTCCAATAATTTTCCCACCACCGAGGTTAGGCTGACTGGCCTGTAATTATGCGGTCTATCCCTCTCTCCCTTTTGAAAGAACGGTAGCACGTTAGCAGTCCTCCAGTGGTCGGGCACCACACCTGTAGCCAGAGAGGATTGTAAAATGATGGTGAGAGCCTGTGCTATTTGGTGTCTTACTTCTCTTAAGAGTGTGGGATAGATTTGATGCGGGCCTGGGTATTTGTCCAGTTTGAAAGATGCTACAGCCCTTAAGACTTGGTGTTTGAGCATGTTTATTTGATGTAATATTTGAATAGAAGGCAATGAAGGGTTGGGCTTGTAGTTTGTTTGTGTGGGAGGCAGAGCAGCAAGAAGAGGTGGAGGGGGGGTGGGGGGTTGCGGGAGGAGTAAAATTTGTAAATGTAAATTGAGTGTTGAATACTTGTATGAATGCGTAGAAGAGAAAAAAATGGGCGACAGCTTTAAGTAAAGAGAAAGCCAGCTAGCATATGCCTACGGCCATACTAGTCTGAATGCGCCCGATCTCGTCTGATCTCGGAAGCTAAGCAGAGTCAGGCCTGGTTAGTACTTGGATGGGAGACTGCCTGGGAATGCCAGGTGCAGTAGGCTTTTGCTGCCGCCACAGGCTGCTCAACGTTTTGCACACACACGCGCACACACTGCTCTTAATCAATCAACATCCTTTTTGCTGCTCTCTCTCTCTCTCTCTCTCTCGCTTTCCTTTGACCATTTCTTCGCTGCACATTCTCCTGCTGCTACACAAATGCAAGGGGCTCCAGACACAGGGCCGAAATAAGCAGAAGAAGAAAATAAGATAGCCAAAATACACACACTGGCGGAGGGCCACCAGGACACAGCAGCAGAGAGGAGAGACAAGGTGCATAGAAAACTCGGAGGGACAAACAGCAACAGAACAAAGAAGAATGTAGAAAGAGCAGCAGTTAAATTCAGGAAAAAAGCAAAGCCAACTAGCATGCTGTTGAAATGCATGTGTGTTAATGCGAGGAGTGTTACAAATAAGATTGACGAGTTGCAGGCGCAAGTTGCCACATGGGGTTATGCAATAGTAGCCATAACGGAGACCTGGCTTCAAAATGGGCGGAATTGGAAACTAAACAATCCTGGCTACAATGTAATAACATTTGTAGAAGTCGTGTGGGCAGATGTCACATGATCAGGCAGAATCATAGAAATTTACAGCACAGAAGGAGGCCATTCGGCCCATCTTGTCCGTGCCAGCCGACAAAGAGCAATCCACCCAAATCCCACTTTACAGCACTTGGTCCGTAGCCTTGTAGGTTACGGCAGTTCAAGTGCATATCCAAGTACTTTTTAAACGTGATGAGGGTTTCTGCCTCTACCACCCTTTCAGGCAGTGCATTCCAGACCCCCACCATTCACTGGGTGAAAAAATGTCTCCTCAAATTCCCTGTAAACCTCCTACCAATTACTTGAAATCTATTATTGACCCTTCTGCTAAGGGAAATAGGTCCTTCCTATCCACTCTATCTCGGCCCCTCATAATTTTACACACCTCAATTAGGTCTCGCCTCAGCCTCCTGTGTTCCAAAGAAAACAACCCCAGCCTATCCAATCTTTCCTCATAACTAAAATTCCCCAGCCCAGGCAACATCCTCGGAAATCTCCTCTGCACCTTCTCTAGTGCAATCGCATCCTTCTTGTAATGTGGTGACCAGAACTGCACGCGGCACTCTAGCTGCGGCCTAACTAGTGTTTTATACAGTTGAAGCATAACCTCCCCGCTCTTATATTCTACGCCTCGGCTAATAAAGGCAAGTATCCCGTATGCCTGCTTAACCACTTTATCTACCTGTCCTGCTACCTTCAGGGATCTGTGGACATGCACTCCAAGGTCCCGCTGATCCTCTGCATTTCTCAGTGTCCTACCATTTATTGTGTATTCCAACTGAATTCCATTTGCCACTGTTCTGCCCACTAGACGAGTCCATTGATATCTTCCTGCAGTCTACAGCATTCTGTTTCATTATTAACCACACGGCCAATTTTTGTATCATCTGCAAACTTCTTAATCATACTTCCTACATTCAAATCCAAATCATTGATATATACCAGAAAAAGCAAAGGGCCCAGTACTGAGTCGGTGCAGGCTCGATGGGCCGAAATGGCCTCTATCTGCACTGTGGGGTTTCTGTGATTCTGTGAGCCCTGCGGAACCCCACTGGAAACAGCCTTCCGGTCACAAAAACACCCTTCGACCATTACCCTTTGTTTCCTGCCTCTGAGCCAATTTTGGATCCAACTTGCCACTTTGCCTTGGATCCCATGGGCTTTTACTTTCGTGACCAATCTGGCATGCGGGACCTTATCAAAAGCCTTGCTAAAATCCATATAGACTACATCAAAGGCACTACCCTCATCGACCCTCCTTGTTACCTCCTCGAAAAATTGAATTGCGTTAGTCAGACACGACCTTCCGTTAAGAAATCCATGCTGACTGTCCCTGATTAATCCGTGTCTTTCTAAATGAAGATTTCTCCTGTCCCTCAGAACTTTTTCCAATAATTTTCCCACCACCGAGGTTAGGCTGACTGGCCTGTAATTATGCGGTCTATCCCTCTCTCCCTTTTGAAAGAACGGTAGCACGTTAGCAGTCCTCCAGTGGTCGGGCACCACACCTGTAGCCAGAGAGGATTGTAAAATGATGGTGAGAGCCTGTGCTATTTGGTGTCTTACTTCCCTTAAGAGTGTGGGATAGATTTGATGCGGGCCTGGGTATTTGTCCAGTTTGAAAGATGCTACAGCCCTTAAGACTTGGTGTTTGAGCATGTTTATTTGATGTAATATTTGAATAGAAGGCAATGAAGGGTTGGGCTTGTAGTTTGTTTGTGTGGGAGGCAGAGCAGCAAGAAGAGGTGGAGGGGGGGTGGGGGGTTGCGGGAGGAGTAAAATTTGTAAATGTAAATTGAGTGTTGAATACTTGTATGAATGCGTAGAAGAGAAAAAAATGGGCGACAGCTTTAAGTAAAGAGAAAGCCAGCCAGCATATGCCTACGGCCATACTAGTCTGAATGCGCCTGATCTCGTCTGATCTCGGAAGCTAAGCAGAGTCAGGCCTGGTTAGTACTTGGATGGGAGACCGCCTGGGAATACCAGGTGCAGTAGGCTTTTGCTGCCGCCACAGGCTGCTCAACGTTTTGCACACACACGCGCACACACTGCTCTTAATCAATCAACATCCTTTTTGCTGCTCTCTCTCTCTCTCTCTCTCTCTCGCTTTCCTTTGACCATTTCTTCGCTGCACATTCTCCTGCTGCTACACAAATGCAAGGGGCTCCAGACACAGGGCCGAAATAAGCAGAAGAAGAAAATAAGATAGCCAAAATACACACACTGGCGGAGGGCCACCAGGACACAGCAGCAGAGAGGAGAGACAAGGTGCATAGAAAACTCGGAGGGACAAACAGCAACAGAACAAAGAAGAATGTCGAAAGAGCAGCAGTTAAATTCAGGAAAAAAGCAAAGCCAACTAGCATGCTGTTGAAATGCATGTGTGTTAATGCGAGGAGCGTTACAAATAAGATTGACGAGTTGCAGGCGCAAGTTGCCACATGGGGTTATGCAATAGTAGCCATAACGGAGACCTGGCTTCAAAATGGGCGGAATTGGAAACTAAACAATCCTGGCTACAATGTAATAACATTTGTAGAAGTCGTGTGGGCAGATGTCACATGATCAGGCAGAATCATAGAAATTTACAGCACAGAAGGAGGCCATTCGGCCCATCTTGTCCGTGCCAGCCGACAAAGAGCAATCCACCCAAATCCCACTTTACAGCACTTGGTCCGTAGCCTTGTAGGTTACGGCAGTTCAAGTGCATATCCAAGTACTTTTTAAACGTGATGAGGGTTTCTGCCTCTACCACCCTTTCAGGCAGTGCATTCCAGACCCCCACCATTCACTGGGTGAAAAAATGTCTCCTCAAATTCCCTGTAAACCTCCTACCAATTACTTGAAATCTATTATTGACCCTTCTGCTAAGGGAAATAGGTCCTTCCTATCCACTCTATCTCGGCCCCTCATAATTTTACACACCTCAATTAGGTCTCGCCTCAGCCTCCTGTGTTCCAAAGAAAACAACCCCAGCCTATCCAATCTTTCCTCATAGCTAAAATTCCCCAGCCCAGGCAACATCCTCGGAAATCTCCTCTGCACCTTCTCTAGTGCAATCGCATCCTTCTTGTAATGTGGTGACCAGAACTGCACGCGGCACTCTAGCTGCGGCCTAACTAGTGTTTTATACAGTTGAAGCATAACCTCCCCGCTCTTATATTCTACGCCTCGGCTAATAAAGGCAAGTATCCCGTATGCCTGCTTAACCACTTTATCTACCTGTCCTGCTACCTTCAGGGATCTGTGGACATGCACTCCAAGGTCCCGCTGATCCTCTGCATTTCTCAGTGTCCTACCATTTATTGTGTATTCCAACTGAATTCCATTTGCCACTGTTCTGCCCACTAGACGAGTCCATTGATATCTTCCTGCAGTCTACAGCATTCTGTTTCATTATTAACCACACGGCCAATTTTTGTATCATCTGCAAACTTCTTAATCATACTTCCTACATTCAAATCCAAATCATTGATATATACCAGAAAAAGCAAAGGGCCCAGTACTGAGTCGGTGCAGGCTCGATGGGCCGAAATGGCCTCTATCTGCACTGTGGGGTTTCTGTGATTCTGTGAGCCCTGCGGAACCCCACTGGAAACAGCCTTCCGGTCACAAAAACACCCTTCGACCATTACCCTTTGTTTCCTGCCTCAGCCAATTTTGGATCCAACTTGCCACTTTGCCTTGGATCCCATGGGCTTTTACTTTCGTGACCAATCTGGCATGCGGGACCTTATCAAAAGCCTTGCTAAAATCCATATAGACTACATCAAAGGCACTACCCTCATCGACCCTCCTTGTTACCTCCTCGAAAAATTGAATTGCGTTAGTCAGACACGACCTTCCGTTAAGAAATCCATGCTGACTGTCCCTGATTAATCCGTGTCTTTCTAAATGAAGATTTCTCCTGTCCCTCAGAACTTTTTCCAATAATTTTCCCACCACCGAGGTTAGGCTGACTGGCCTGTAATTATGCGGTCTATCCCTCTCTCCCTTTTGAAAGAACGGTAGCACGTTAGCAGTCCTCCAGTGGTCGGGCACCACACCTGTAGCCAGAGAGGATTGTAAAATGATGGTGAGAGCCTGTGCTATTTGGTGTCTTACTTCTCTTAAGAGTGTGGGATAGATTTGATGCGGGCCTGGGTATTTGTCCAGTTTGAAAGATGCTACAGCCCTTAAGACTTGGTGTTTGAGCATGTTTATTTGATGTAATATTTGAATAGAAGGCAATGAAGGGTTGGGCTTGTAGTTTGTTTGTGTGGGAGGCAGAGCAGCAAGAAGAGGTGGAGGGGGGGTGGGGGGTTGCGGGAGGAGTAAAATTTGTAAATGTAAATTGAGTGTTGAATACTTGTATGAATGCGTAGAAGAGAAAAAAATGGGCGACAGCTTTAAGTAAAGAGAAAGCCAGCTAGCATATGCCTACGGCCATACTAGTCTGAATGCGCCCGATCTCGTCTGATCTCGGAAGCTAAGCAGAGTCAGGCCTGGTTAGTACTTGGATGGGAGACTGCCTGGGAATACCGGGTGCAGTAGGCTTTTGCTGCCGCCACAGGCTGCTCAACGTTTTGCACACACACGCGCACACACTGCTCTTAATCAATCAACATCCTTTTTGCTGCTCTCTCTCTCTCTCTCTCTGTCTCTCTCTCTCGCTTTCCTTTGACCATTTCTTCGCTGCACATTCTCCTGCTGCTACACAAATGCAAGGGGCTCCAGACACAGGGCCGAAATAAGCAGAAGAAGAAAATAAGATAGCCAAAATACACACACTGGCGGAGGGCCACCAGGACACAGCAGCAGAGAGGAGAGACAAGGTGCATAGAAAACTCGGAGGGACAAACAGCAACAGAACAAAGAAGAATGTAGAAAGAGCAGCAGTTAAATTCAGGAAAAAAGCAAAGCCAACTAGCATGCTGTTGAAATGCATGTGTGTTAATGCGAGGAGTGTTACAAATAAGATTGACGAGTTGCAGGCGCAAGTTGCCACATGGGGTTATGCAATAGTAGCCATAACGGACACCTGGCTTCAAAATGGGCGGAATTGGAAACTAAACAATCCTGGCTACAATGTAATAACATTTGTAGAAGTCGTGTGGGCAGATGTCACATGATCAGGCAGAATCATAGAAATTTACAGCACAGAAGGAGGCCATTCGGCCCATCTTGTCCGTGCCAGCCGACAAAGAGCAATCCACCCAAATCCCACTTTACAGCACTTGGTCCGTAGCCTTGTAGGTTACGGCAGTTCAAGTGCATATCCAAGTACTTTTTAAACGTGATGAGGGTTTCTGCCTCTACCACCCTTTCAGGCAGTGCATTCCAGACCCCCACCATTCACTGGGTGAAAAAATGTCTCCTCAAATTCCCTGTAAACCTCCTACCAATTACTTGAAATCTATTATTGACCCTTCTGCTAAGGGAAATAGGTCCTTCCTATCCACTCTATCTCGGCCCCTCATAATTTTACACACCTCAATTAGGTCTCGCCTCAGCCTCCTGTGTTCCAAAGAAAACAACCCCAGCCTATCCAATCTTTCCTCATAGCTAAAATTCCCCAGCCCAGGCAACATCCTCGGAAATCTCCTCTGCACCTTCTCTAGTGCAATCGCATCCTTCTTGTAATGTGGTGACCAGAACTGCACGCGGCACTCTAGCTGCGGCCTAACTAGTGTTTTATACAGTTGAAGCATAACCTCCCCGCTCTTATATTCTACGCCTCGGCTAATAAAGGCAAGTATCCCGTATGCCTGCTTAACCACTTTATCTACCTGTCCTGCTACCTTCAGGGATCTGTGGACATGCACTCCAAGGTCCCGCTGATCCTCTGCATTTCTCAGTGTCCTACCATTTATTGTGTATTCCAACTGAATTCCATTTGCCACTGTTCTGCCCACTAGACGAGTCCATTGATATCTTCCTGCAGTCTACAGCATTCTGTTTCATTATTAACCACACGGCCAATTTTTGTATCATCTGCAAACTTCTTAATCATACTTCCTACATTCAAATCCAAATCATTGATATATACCAGAAAAAGCAAAGGGCCCAGTACTGAGTCGGTGCAGGCTCGATGGGCCGAAATGGCCTCTATCTGCACTGTGGGGTTTCTGTGATTCTGTGAGCCCTGCGGAACCCCACTGGAAACAGCCTTCCGGTCACAAAAACACCCTTCGACCATTACCCTTTGTTTCCTGCCTCTGAGCCAATTTTGGATCCAACTTGCCACTTTGCCTTGGATCCCATGGGCTTTTACTTTCGTGACCAATCTGGCATGCGGGACCTTATCAAAAGCCTTGCTAAAATCCATATAGACTACATCAAAGGCACTACCCTCATCGACCCTCCTTGTTACCTCCTCGAAAAATTGAATTGCGTTAGTCAGACACGACCTTCCGTTAAGAAATCCATGCTGACTGTCCCTGATTAATCCGTGTCTTTCTAAATGAAGATTTCTCCTGTCCCTCAGAACTTTTTCCAATAATTTTCCCACCACCGAGGTTAGGCTGACTGGCCTGTAATTATGCGGTCTATCCCTCTCTCCCTTTTGAAAGAACGGTAGCACGTTAGCAGTCCTCCAGTGGTCGGGCACCACACCTGTAGCCAGAGAGGATTGTAAAATGATGGTGAGAGCCTGTGCTATTTGGTGTCTTACATCTCTTAAGAGTGTGGGATAGATTTGATGCGGGCCTGGGTATTTGTCCAGTTTGAAAGATGCTACAGCCCTTAAGACTTGGTGTTTGAGCATGTTTATTTGATGTAATATTTGAATAGAAGGCAATGAAGGGTTGGGCTTGTAGTTTGTTTGTGTGGGAGGCAGAGCAGCAAGAAGAGGTGGAGGGGGGGTGGGGGGTTGCGGGAGGAGTAAAATTTGTAAATGTAAATTGAGTGTTGAATACTTGTATGAATGCGTAGAAGAGAAAAAAATGGGCGACAGCTTTAAGTAAAGAGAAAGCCAGCTAGCATATGCCTACGGCCATACTAGTCTGAATGCGCCCGATCTCGTCTGATCTCGGACGCTAAGCAGAGTCAGGCCTGGTTAGTACTTGGATGGGAGACTGCCTGGGAATACCAGGTGCAGTAGGCTTTTGCTGCCGCCACAGGCTGCTCAACGTTTTGCACACACACGCGCACACACTGCTCTTAATCAATCAACATCCTTTTTGCTGCTCTCTCTCTCTCTCTCTCTTGCTTTCCTTTGACCATTTCTTCGCTGCACATTCTCCTGCTGCTACACAAATGCAAGGGGCTCCAGACACAGGGCCGAAATAAGCAGAAGAAGAAAATAAGATAGCCAAAATACACACACTGGCGGAGGGCCACCAGGACACAGCAGCAGAGAGGAGAGACAAGGTGCATAGAAAACTCGGAGGGACAAACAGCAACAGAACAAAGAAGAATGTAGAAAGAGCAGCAGTTAAATTCAGGAAAAAAGCAAAGCCAACTAGCATGCTGTTGAAATGCATGTGTGTTAATGCGAGGAGCGTTACAAATAAGATTGACGAGTTGCAGGCGCAAGTTGCCACATGGGGTTATGCAATAGTAGCTATAACGGAGACCTGGCTTCAAAATGGGCGGAATTGGAAACTAAACAATCCTGGCTACAATGTAATAACATTTGTAGAAGTCGTGTGGGCAGATGTCACATGATCAGGCAGAATCATAGAAATTTACAGCACAGAAGGAGGCCATTCGGCCCATCTTGTCCGTGCCAGCCGACAAAGAGCAATCCACCCAAATCCCACTTTACAGCACTTGGTCCGTAGCCTTGTAGGTTACGGCAGTTCAAGTGCATATCCAAGTACTTTTTAAACGTGATGAGGGTTTCTGCCTCTACCACCCTTTCAGGCAGTGCATTCCAGACCCCCACCATTCACTGGGTGAAAAAATGTCTCCTCAAATTCCCTGTAAACCTCCTACCAATTACTTGAAATCTATTATTGACCCTTCTGCTAAGGGAAATAGGTCCTTCCTATCCACTCTATCTCGGCCCCTCATAATTTTACACACCTCAATTAGGTCTCGCCTCAGCCTCCTGTGTTCCAAAGAAAACAACCCCAGCCTATCCAATCTTTCCTCATAACTAAAATTCCCCAGCCCAGGCAACATCCTCGGAAATCTCCTCTGCACCTTCTCTAGTGCAATCGCATCCTTCTTGTAATGTGGTGACCAGAACTGCACGCGGCACTCTAGCTGCGGCCTAACTAGTGTTTTATACAGTTGAAGCATAACCTCCCCGCTCTTATATTCTACGCCTCGGCTAATAAAGGCAAGTATCCCGTATGCCTGCTTAACCACTTTATCTACCTGTCCTGCTACCTTCAGGGATCTGTGGACATGCACTCCAAGGTCCCGCTGATCCTCTGCATTTCTCAGTGTCCTACCATTTATTGTGTATTCCAACTGAATTCCATTTGCCACTGTTCTGCCCACTAGACGAGTCCATTGATATCTTCCTGCAGTCTACAGCATTCTGTTTCATTATTAACCACACGGCCAATTTTTGTATCATCTGCAAACTTCTTAATCATACTTCCTACATTCAAATCCAAATCATTGATATATACCAGAAAAAGCAAAGGGCCCAGTACTGAGTCGGTGCAGGCTCGATGGGCCGAAATGGCCTCTATCTGCACTGTGGGGTTTCTGTGATTCTGTGAGCCCTGCGGAACCCCACTGGAAACAGCCTTCCGGTCACAAAAACACCCTTCCGACCATTACCCTTTGTTTCCTGCCTCTGAGCCAATTTTGGATCCAACTTGCCACTTTGCCTTGGATCCCATGGGCTTTTACTTTCGTGACCAATCTGGCATGCGGGACCTTATCAAAAGCCTTGCTAAAATCCATATAGACTACATCAAAGGCACTACCCTCATCGACCCTCCTTGTTACCTCCTCGAAAAATTGAATTGCGTTAGTCAGACACGACCTTCCGTTAAGAAATCCATGCTGACTGTCCCTGATTAATCCGTGTCTTTCTAAATGAAGATTTCTCCTGTCCCTCAGAACTTTTTCCAATAATTTTCCCACCACCGAGGTTAGGCTGACTGGCCTGTAATTATGCGGTCTATCCCTCTCTCCCTTTTGAAAGAGCGGTAGCACGTTAGCAGTCCTCCAGTGGTCGGGCACCACACCTGTAGCCAGAGAGGATTGTAAAATGATGGTGAGAGCCTGTGCTATTTGGTGTCTTACTTCTCTTAAGAGTGTGGGATAGATTTGATGCGGGCCTGGGTATTTGTCCAGTTTGAAAGATGCTACAGCCCTTAAGACTTGGTGTTTGAGCATGTTTATTTGATGTAATATTTGAATAGAAGGCAATGAAGGGTTGGGCTTGTAGTTTGTTTGTGTGGGAGGCAGAGCAGCAAGAAGAGGTGGAGGGGGGGTGGGGGGTTGCGGGAGGAGTAAAATTTGTAAATGTAAATTGAGTGTTGAATACTTGTATGAATGCGTAGAAGAGAAAAAAATGGGCGACAGCTTTAAGTAAAGAGAAAGCCAGCTAGCATATGCCTACGGCCATACTAGTCTGAATGCGCCCGATCTCGTCTGATCTCGGAAGCTAAGCAGAGTCAGGCCTGGTTAGTACTTGGATGGGAGACTGCCTGGGAATACCAGGTGCAGTAGGCTTTTGCTGCCGCCACAGGCTGCTCAACGTTTTGCACACACACGCGCACACACTGCTCTTAATCAATCAACATCCTTTTTGCTGCTCTCTCTCTCTCTCTCTCTCTCTCTCTCTCGCTTTCCTTTGACCATTTCTTCGCTGCACATTCTCCTGCTGCTACACAAATGCAAGGGGCTCCAGACACAGGGCCGAAATAAGCAGAAGAAGAAAATAAGATAGCCAAAATACACACACTGGCGGAGGGCCACCAGGACACAGCAGCAGAGAGGAGAGACAAGGTGCATAGAAAACTCGGAGGGACAAACAGCAACAGAACAAAGAAGAATGTAGAAAGAGCAGCAGTTAAATTCAGGAAAAAAGCAAAGCCAACTAGCATGCTGTTGAAATGCATGTGTGTTAAAACGAGGAGTGTTACAAATAAGATTGACGAGTTGCAGGCGCAAGTTGCCACATGGGGTTATGCAATAGTAGCCATAACGGAGACCTGGCTTCAAAATGGGCGGAATTGGAAACTAAACAATCCTGGCTACAATGTAATAACATTTGTAGAAGTCGTGTGGGCAGATGTCACATGATCAGGCAGAATCATAGAAATTTACAGCACAGAAGGAGGCCATTCGGCCCATCTTGTCCGTGCCAGCCGACAAAGAGCAATCCACCCAAATCCCACTTTACAGCACTTGGTCCGTAGCCTTGTAGGTTACGGCAGTTCAAGTGCATATCCAAGTACTTTTTAAACGTGATGAGGGTTTCTGCCTCTACCACCCTTTCAGGCAGTGCATTCCAGACCCCCACCATTCACTGGGTGAAAAAATGTCTCCTCAAATTCCCTGTAAACCTCCTACCAATTACTTGAAATCTATTATTGACCCTTCTGCTAAGGGAAATAGGTCCTTCCTATCCACTCTATCTCGGCCCCTCATAATTTTACACACCTCAATTAGGTCTCGCCTCAGCCTCCTGTGTTCCAAAGAAAACAACCCCAGCCTATCCAATCTTTCCTCATAACTAAAATTCCCCAGCCCAGGCAACATCCTCGGAAATCTCCTCTGCACCTTCTCTAGTGCAATCGCATCCTTCTTGTAATGTGGTGACCAGAACTGCACGCGGCACTCTAGCTGCGGCCTAACTAGTGTTTTATACAGTTGAAGCATAACCTCCCCGCTCTTATATTCTACGCCTCGGCTAATAAAGGCAAGTATCCCGTATGCCTGCTTAACCACTTTATCTACCTGTCCTGCTACCTTCAGGGATCTGTGGACATGCACTCCAAGGTCCCGCTGATCCTCTGCATTTCTCAGTGTCCTACCATTTATTGTGTATTCCAACTGAATTCCATTTGCCACTGTTCTGCCCACTAGACGAGTCCATTGATATCTTCCTGCAGTCTACAGCATTCTGTTTCATTATTAACCACACGGCCAATTTTTGTATCATCTGCAAACTTCTTAATCATACTTCCTACATTCAAATCCAAATCATTGATATATACCAGAAAAAGCAAAGGGCCCAGTACTGAGTCGGTGCAGGCTCGATGGGCCGAAATGGCCTCTATCTGCACTGTGGGGTTTCTGTGATTCTGTGAGCCCTGCGGAACCCCACTGGAAACAGCCTTCCGGTCACAAAAACACCCTTCGACCATTACCCTTTGTTTCCTGCCTCTGAGCCAATTTTGGATCCAACTTGCCACTTTGCCTTGGATCCCATGGGCTTTTACTTTCGTGACCAATCTGGCATGCGGGACCTTATCAAAAGCCTTGCTAAAATCCATATAGACTACATCAAAGGCACTACCCTCATCGACCCTCCTTGTTACCTCCTCGAAAAATTGAATTGCGTTAGTCAGACACGACCTTCCGTTAAGAAATCCATGCTGACTGTCCCTGATTAATCCGTGTCTTTCTAAATGAAGATTTCTCCTGTCCCTCAGAACTTTTTCCAATAATTTTCCCACCACCGAGGTTAGGCTGACTGGCCTGTAATTATGCGGTCTATCCCTCTCTCCCTTTTGAAAGAACGGTAGCACGTTAGCAGTCCTCCAGTGGTCGGGCACCACACCTGTAGCCAGAGAGGATTGTAAAATGATGGTGAGAGCCTGTGCTATTTGGTGTCTTACTTCCCTTAAGAGTGTGGGATAGATTTGATGCGGGCCTGGGTATTTGTCCAGTTTGAAAGATGCTACAGCCCTTAAGACTTGGTGTTTGAGCATGTTTATTTGATGTAATATTTGAATAGAAGGCAATGAAGGGTTGGGCTTGTAGTTTGTTTGTGTGGGAGGCAGAGCAGCAAGAAGAGGTGGAGGGGGGGTGGGGGGTTGCGGGAGGAGTAAAATTTGTAAATGTAAATTGAGTGTTGAATACTTGTATGAATGCGTAGAAGAGAAAAAAATGGGCGACAGCTTTAAGTAAAGAGAAAGCCAGCCAGCATATGCCTACGGCCATACTAGTCTGAATGTGCCTGATCTCGTCTGATCTCGGAAGCTAAGCAGAGTCAGGCCTGGTTAGTACTTGGATGGGAGACCGCCTGGGAATACCAGGTGCAGTAGGCTTTTGCTGCCGCCACAGGCTGCTCAACGTTTTGCACACACACGCGCACACACTGCTCTTAATCAATCAACATCCTTTTTGCTGCTCTCTCTCTCTCTCTCTCTCTCGCTTTCCTTTGACCATTTCTTCGCTGCACATTCTCCTGCTGCTACACAAATGCAAGGGGC
Organism: Somniosus microcephalus; assembly: GCF_052327205.1. NCBI lineage: Eukaryota > Metazoa > Chordata > Chondrichthyes > Squaliformes > Somniosidae > Somniosus > Somniosus microcephalus. Next base: position 213,710,144 of record NC_140998.1, on the reverse strand, counting down.
TCCAGACACAGGGCCGAAATAAGCAGAAGAAGAAAATAAGATAGCCAAAATACACACACTGGCGGAGGGCCACCAGGACACAGCAGCAGAGAGGAGAGACAAGGTGCATAGAAAACTCGGAGGGACAAACAGCAACAGAACAAAGAAGAATGTCGAAAGAGCAGCAGTTAAATTCAGGAAAAAAGCAAAGCCAACTAGCATGCTGTTGAAATGCATGTGTGTTAATGCGAGGAGCGTTACAAATAAGATTGACGAGTTGCAGGCGCAAGTTGCCACATGGGGTTATGCAATAGTAGCCATAACGGAGACCTGGCTTCAAAATGGGCGGAATTGGAAACTAAACAATCCTGGCTACAATGTAATAACATTTGTAGAAGTCGTGTGGGCAGATGTCACATGATCAGGCAGAATCATAGAAATTTACAGCACAGAAGGAGGCCATTCGGCCCATCTTGTCCGTGCCAGCCGACAAAGAGCAATCCACCCAAATCCCACTTTACAGCACTTGGTCCGTAGCCTTGTAGGTTACGGCAGTTCAAGTGCATATCCAAGTACTTTTTAAACGTGATGAGGGTTTCTGCCTCTACCACCCTTTCAGGCAGTGCATTCCAGACCCCCACCATTCACTGGGTGAAAAAATGTCTCCTCAAATTCCCTGTAAACCTCCTACCAATTACTTGAAATCTATTATTGACCCTTCTGCTAAGGGAAATAGGTCCTTCCTATCCACTCTATCTCGGCCCCTCATAATTTTACACACCTCAATTAGGTCTCACCTCAGCCTCCTGTGTTCCAAAGAAAACAACCCCAGCCTATCCAATCTTTCCTCATAACTAAAATTCCCCAGCCCAGGCAACATCCTCGGAAATCTCCTCTGCACCTTCTCTAGTGCAATCGCATCCTTCTTGTAATGTGGTGACCAGAACTGCACGCGGCACTCTAGCTGCGGCCTAACTAGTGTTTTATACAGTTGAAGCATAACCTCCCCGCTCTTATATTCTACGCCTCGGCTAATAAAGGCAAGTATCCCGTATGCCTGCTTAACCACTTTATCTACCTGTCCTGCTACCTTCAGGGATCTGTGGACATGCACTCCAAGGTCCCGCTGATCCTCTGCATTTCTCAGTGTCCTACCATTTATTGTGTATTCCAACTGAATTCCATTTGCCACTGTTCTGCCCACTAGACGAGTCCATTGATATCTTCCTGCAGTCTACAGCATTCTGTTTCATTATTAACCACACGGCCAATTTTTGTATCATCTGCAAACTTCTTAATCATACTTCCTACATTCAAATCCAAATCATTGATATATACCAGAAAAAGCAAAGGGCCCAGTACTGAGTCGGTGCAGGCTCGATGGGCCGAAATGGCCTCTATCTGCACTGTGGGGTTTCTGTGATTCTGTGAGCCCTGCGGAACCCCACTGGAAACAGCCTTCCGGTCACAAAAACACCCTTCGACCATTACCCTTTGTTTCCTGCCTCAGCCAATTTTGGATCCAACTTGCCACTTTGCCTTGGATCCCATGGGCTTTTACTTTCGTGACCAATCTGGCATGCGGGACCTTATCAAAAGCCTTGCTAAAATCCATATAGACTACATCAAAGGCACTACCCTCATCGACCCTCCTTGTTACCTCCTCGAAAAATTGAATTGCGTTAGTCAGACACGACCTTCCGTTAAGAAATCCATGCTGACTGTCCCTGATTAATCCGTGTCTTTCTAAATGAAGATTTCTCCTGTCCCTCAGAACTTTTTCCAATAATTTTCCCACCACCGAGGTTAGGCTGACTGGCCTGTAATTATGCGGTCTATCCCTCTCTCCCTTTTGAAAGAACGGTAGCACGTTAGCAGTCCTCCAGTGGTCGGGCACCACACCTGTAGCCAGAGAGGATTGTAAAATGATGGTGAGAGCCTGTGCTATTTGGTGTCTTACTTCTCTTAAGAGTGTGGGATAGATTTGATGCGGGCCTGGGTATTTGTCCAGTTTGAAAGATGCTACAGCCCTTAAGACTTGGTGTTTGAGCATGTTTATTTGATGTAATATTTGAATAGAAGGCAATGAAGGGTTGGGCTTGTAGTTTGTTTGTGTGGGAGGCAGAGCAGCAAGAAGAGGTGGAGGGGGGGTGGGGGGTTGCGGGAGGAGTAAAATTTGTAAATGTAAATTGAGTGTTGAATACTTGTATGAATGCGTAGAAGAGAAAAAAATGGGCGACAGCTTTAAGTAAAGAGAAAGCCAGCTAGCATATGCCTACGGCCATACTAGTCTGAATGCGCCCGATCTCGTCTGATCTCGGAAGCTAAGCAGAGTCAGGCCTGGTTAGTACTTGGATGGGAGACTGCCTGGGAATACCGGGTGCAGTAGGCTTTTGCTGCCGCCACAGGCTGCTCAACGTTTTGCACACACACGCGCACACACTGCTCTTAATCAATCAACATCCTTTTTGCTGCTCTCTCTCTCTCTCTCTCTGTCTCTCTCTCTCGCTTTCCTTTGACCATTTCTTCGCTGCACATTCTCCTGCTGCTACACAAATGCAAGGGGCTCCAGACACAGGGCCGAAATAAGCAGAAGAAGAAAATAAGATAGCCAAAATACACACACTGGCGGAGGGCCACCAGGACACAGCAGCAGAGAGGAGAGACAAGGTGCATAGAAAACTCGGAGGGACAAACAGCAACAGAACAAAGAAGAATGTAGAAAGAGCAGCAGTTAAATTCAGGAAAAAAGCAAAGCCAACTAGCATGCTGTTGAAATGCATGTGTGTTAATGCGAGGAGTGTTACAAATAAGATTGACGAGTTGCAGGCGCAAGTTGCCACATGGGGTTATGCAATAGTAGCCATAACGGACACCTGGCTTCAAAATGGGCGGAATTGGAAACTAAACAATCCTGGCTACAATGTAATAACATTTGTAGAAGTCGTGTGGGCAGATGTCACATGATCAGGCAGAATCATAGAAATTTACAGCACAGAAGGAGGCCATTCGGCCCATCTTGTCCGTGCCAGCCGACAAAGAGCAATCCACCCAAATCCCACTTTACAGCACTTGGTCCGTAGCCTTGTAGGTTACGGCAGTTCAAGTGCATATCCAAGTACTTTTTAAACGTGATGAGGGTTTCTGCCTCTACCACCCTTTCAGGCAGTGCATTCCAGACCCCCACCATTCACTGGGTGAAAAAATGTCTCCTCAAATTCCCTGTAAACCTCCTACCAATTACTTGAAATCTATTATTGACCCTTCTGCTAAGGGAAATAGGTCCTTCCTATCCACTCTATCTCGGCCCCTCATAATTTTACACACCTCAATTAGGTCTCGCCTCAGCCTCCTGTGTTCCAAAGAAAACAACCCCAGCCTATCCAATCTTTCCTCATAGCTAAAATTCCCCAGCCCAGGCAACATCCTCGGAAATCTCCTCTGCACCTTCTCTAGTGCAATCGCATCCTTCTTGTAATGTGGTGACCAGAACTGCACGCGGCACTCTAGCTGCGGCCTAACTAGTGTTTTATACAGTTGAAGCATAACCTCCCCGCTCTTATATTCTATGCCTCGGCTAATAAAGGCAAGTATCCCGTATGCCTGCTTAACCACTTTATCTACCTGTCCTGCTACCTTCAGGGATCTGTGGACATGCACTCCAAGGTCCCGCTGATCCTCTGCATTTCTCAGTGTCCTACCATTTATTGTGTATTCCAACTGAATTCCATTTGCCACTGTTCTGCCCACTAGACGAGTCCATTGATATCTTCCTGCAGTCTACAGCATTCTGTTTCATTATTAACCACACGGCCAATTTTTGTATCATCTGCAAACTTCTTAATCATACTTCCTACATTCAAATCCAAATCATTGATATATACCAGAAAAAGCAAAGGGCCCAGTACTGAGTCGGTGCAGGCTCGATGGGCCGAAATGGCCTCTATCTGCACTGTGGGGTTTCTGTGATTCTGTGAGCCCTGCGGAACCCCACTGGAAACAGCCTTCCGGTCACAAAAACACCCTTCGACCATTACCCTTTGTTTCCTGCCTCTGAGCCAATTTTGGATCCAACTTGCCACTTTGCCTTGGATCCCATGGGCTTTTACTTTCGTGACCAATCTGGCATGCGGGACCTTATCAAAAGCCTTGCTAAAATCCATATAGACTACATCAAAGGCACTACCCTCATCGACCCTCCTTGTTACCTCCTCGAAAAATTGAATTGCGTTAGTCAGACACGACCTTCCGTTAAGAAATCCATGCTGACTGTCCCTGATTAATCCGTGTCTTTCTAAATGAAGATTTCTCCTGTCCCTCAGAACTTTTTCCAATAATTTTCCCACCACCGAGGTTAGGCTGACTGGCCTGTAATTATGCGGTCTATCCCTCTCTCCCTTTTGAAAGAACGGTAGCACGTTAGCAGTCCTCCAGTGGTCGGGCACCACACCTGTAGCCAGAGAGGATTGTAAAATGATGGTGAGAGCCTGTGCTATTTGGTGTCTTACATCTCTTAAGAGTGTGGGATAGATTTGATGCGGGCCTGGGTATTTGTCCAGTTTGAAAGATGCTACAGCCCTTAAGACTTGGTGTTTGAGCATGTTTATTTGATGTAATATTTGAATAGAAGGCAATGAAGGGTTGGGCTTGTAGTTTGTTTGTGTGGGAGGCAGAGCAGCAAGAAGAGGTGGAGGGGGGGTGGGGGGTTGCGGGAGGAGTAAAATTTGTAAATGTAAATTGAGTGTTGAATACTTGTATGAATGCGTAGAAGAGAAAAAAATGGGCGACAGCTTTAAGTAAAGAGAAAGCCAGCTAGCATATGCCTACGGCCATACTAGTCTGAATGCGCCCGATCTCGTCTGATCTCGGACGCTAAGCAGAGTCAGGCCTGGTTAGTACTTGGATGGGAGACTGCCTGGGAATACCAGGTGCAGTAGGCTTTTGCTGCCGCCACAGGCTGCTCAACGTTTTGCACACACACGCGCACACACTGCTCTTAATCAATCAACATCCTTTTTGCTGCTCTCTCTCTCTCTCTCTCTTGCTTTCCTTTGACCATTTCTTCGCTGCACATTCTCCTGCTGCTACACAAATGCAAGGGGCTCCAGACACAGGGCCGAAATAAGCAGAAGAAGAAAATAAGATAGCCAAAATACACACACTGGCGGAGGGCCACCAGGACACAGCAGCAGAGAGGAGAGACAAGGTGCATAGAAAACTCGGAGGGACAAACAGCAACAGAACAAAGAAGAATGTAGAAAGAGCAGCAGTTAAATTCAGGAAAAAAGCAAAGCCAACTAGCATGCTGTTGAAATGCATGTGTGTTAATGCGAGGAGCGTTACAAATAAGATTGACGAGTTGCAGGCGCAAGTTGCCACATGGGGTTATGCAATAGTAGCTATAACGGAGACCTGGCTTCAAAATGGGCGGAATTGGAAACTAAACAATCCTGGCTACAATGTAATAACATTTGTAGAAGTCGTGTGGGCAGATGTCACATGATCAGGCAGAATCATAGAAATTTACAGCACAGAAGGAGGCCATTCGGCCCATCTTGTCCGTGCCAGCCGACAAAGAGCAATCCACCCAAATCCCACTTTACAGCACTTGGTCCGTAGCCTTGTAGGTTACGGCAGTTCAAGTGCATATCCAAGTACTTTTTAAACGTGATGAGGGTTTCTGCCTCTACCACCCTTTCAGGCAGTGCATTCCAGACCCCCACCATTCACTGGGTGAAAAAATGTCTCCTCAAATTCCCTGTAAACCTCCTACCAATTACTTGAAATCTATTATTGACCCTTCTGCTAAGGGAAATAGGTCCTTCCTATCCACTCTATCTCGGCCCCTCATAATTTTACACACCTCAATTAGGTCTCGCCTCAGCCTCCTGTGTTCCAAAGAAAACAACCCCAGCCTATCCAATCTTTCCTCATAACTAAAATTCCCCAGCCCAGGCAACATCCTCGGAAATCTCCTCTGCACCTTCTCTAGTGCAATCGCATCCTTCTTGTAATGTGGTGACCAGAACTGCACGCGGCACTCTAGCTGCGGCCTAACTAGTGTTTTATACAGTTGAAGCATAACCTCCCCGCTCTTATATTCTACGCCTCGGCTAATAAAGGCAAGTATCCCGTATGCCTGCTTAACCACTTTATCTACCTGTCCTGCTACCTTCAGGGATCTGTGGACATGCACTCCAAGGTCCCGCTGATCCTCTGCATTTCTCAGTGTCCTACCATTTATTGTGTATTCCAACTGAATTCCATTTGCCACTGTTCTGCCCACTAGACGAGTCCATTGATATCTTCCTGCAGTCTACAGCATTCTGTTTCATTATTAACCACACGGCCAATTTTTGTATCATCTGCAAACTTCTTAATCATACTTCCTACATTCAAATCCAAATCATTGATATATACCAGAAAAAGCAAAGGGCCCAGTACTGAGTCGGTGCAGGCTCGATGGGCCGAAATGGCCTCTATCTGCACTGTGGGGTTTCTGTGATTCTGTGAGCCCTGCGGAACCCCACTGGAAACAGCCTTCCGGTCACAAAAACACCCTTCCGACCATTACCCTTTGTTTCCTGCCTCTGAGCCAATTTTGGATCCAACTTGCCACTTTGCCTTGGATCCCATGGGCTTTTACTTTCGTGACCAATCTGGCATGCGGGACCTTATCAAAAGCCTTGCTAAAATCCATATAGACTACATCAAAGGCACTACCCTCATCGACCCTCCTTGTTACCTCCTCGAAAAATTGAATTGCGTTAGTCAGACACGACCTTCCGTTAAGAAATCCATGCTGACTGTCCCTGATTAATCCGTGTCTTTCTAAATGAAGATTTCTCCTGTCCCTCAGAACTTTTTCCAATAATTTTCCCACCACCGAGGTTAGGCTGACTGGCCTGTAATTATGCGGTCTATCCCTCTCTCCCTTTTGAAAGAGCGGTAGCACGTTAGCAGTCCTCCAGTGGTCGGGCACCACACCTGTAGCCAGAGAGGATTGTAAAATGATGGTGAGAGCCTGTGCTATTTGGTGTCTTACTTCTCTTAAGAGTGTGGGATAGATTTGATGCGGGCCTGGGTATTTGTCCAGTTTGAAAGATGCTACAGCCCTTAAGACTTGGTGTTTGAGCATGTTTATTTGATGTAATATTTGAATAGAAGGCAATGAAGGGTTGGGCTTGTAGTTTGTTTGTGTGGGAGGCAGAGCAGCAAGAAGAGGTGGAGGGGGGGTGGGGGGTTGCGGGAGGAGTAAAATTTGTAAATGTAAATTGAGTGTTGAATACTTGTATGAATGCGTAGAAGAGAAAAAAATGGGCGACAGCTTTAAGTAAAGAGAAAGCCAGCTAGCATATGCCTACGGCCATACTAGTCTGAATGCGCCCGATCTCGTCTGATCTCGGAAGCTAAGCAGAGTCAGGCCTGGTTAGTACTTGGATGGGAGACTGCCTGGGAATACCAGGTGCAGTAGGCTTTTGCTGCCGCCACAGGCTGCTCAACGTTTTGCACACACACGCGCACACACTGCTCTTAATCAATCAACATCCTTTTTGCTGCTCTCTCTCTCTCTCTCGCTTTCCTTTGACCATTTCTTCGCTGCACATTCTCCTGCTGCTACACAAATGCAAGGGGCTCCAGACACAGGGCCGAAATAAGCAGAAGAAGAAAATAAGATAGCCAAAATACACACACTGGCGGAGGGCCACCAGGACACAGCAGCAGAGAGGAGAGACAAGGTGCATAGAAAACTCGGAGGGACAAACAGCAACAGAACAAAGAAGAATGTAGAAAGAGCAGCAGTTAAATTCAGGAAAAAAGCAAAGCCAACTAGCATGCTGTTGAAATGCATGTGTGTTAATGCGAGGAGTGTTACAAATAAGATTGACGAGTTGCAGGCGCAAGTTGCCACATGGGGTTATGCAATAGTAGCCATAACGGAGACCTGGCTTCAAAATGGGCGGAATTGGAAACTAAACAATCCTGGCTACAATGTAATAACATTTGTAGAAGTCGTGTGGGCAGATGTCACATGATCAGGCAGAATCATAGAAATTTACAGCACAGAAGGAGGCCATTCGGCCCATCTTGTCCGTGCCAGCCGACAAAGAGCAATCCACCCAAATCTTTACAGCACTTGGTCCGTAGCCTTGTAGGTTACGGCAGTTCAAGTGCATATCCAAGTACTTTTTAAACGTGATGAGGGTTTCTGCCTCTACCACCCTTTCAGGCAGTGCATTCCAGACCCCCACCATTCACTGGGTGAAAAAATGTCTCCTCAAATTCCCTGTAAACCTCCTACCAATTACTTGAAATCTATTATTGACCCTTCTGCTAAGGGAAATAGGTCCTTCCTATCCACTCTATCTCGGCCCCTCATAATTTTACACACCTCAATTAGGTCTCACCTCAGCCTCCTGTGTTCCAAAGAAAACAACCCCAGCCTATCCAATCTTTCCTCATAACTAAAATTCCCCAGCCCAGGCAACATCCTCGGAAATCTCCTCTGCACCTTCTCTAGTGCAATCGCATCCTTCTTGTAATGTGGTGACCAGAACTGCACGCGGCACTCTAGCTGCGGCCTAACTAGTGTTTTATACAGTTGAAGCATAACCTCCCCGCTCTTATATTCTACGCCTCGGCTAATAAAGGCAAGTATCCCGTATGCCTGCTTAACCACTTTATCTACCTGTCCTGCTACCTTCAGGGATCTGTGGACATGCACTCCAAGGTCCCGCTGATCCTCTGCATTTCTCAGTGTCCTACCATTTATTGTGTATTCCAACTGAATTCCATTTGCCACTGTTCTGCCCACTAGACGAGTCCATTGATATCTTCCTGCAGTCTACAGCATTCTGTTTCATTATTAACCACACGGCCAATTTTTGTATCATCTGCAAACTTCTTAATCATACTTCCTACATTCAAATCCAAATCATTGATATATACCAGAAAAAGCAAAGGGTCCAGTACTGAGTCGGTGCAGGCTCGATGGGCCGAAATGGCCTCTATCTGCACTGTGGGGTTTCTGTGATTCTGTGAGCCCTGCGGAACCCCACTGGAAACAGCCTTCCGGTCACAAAAACACCCTTCGACCATTACCCTTTGTTTCCTGCCTCTGAGCCAATTTTGGATCCAACTTGCCACTTTGCCTTGGATCCCATGGGCTTTTACTTTCGTGACCAATCTGGCATGCGGGACCTTATCAAAAGCCTTGCTAAAATCCATATAGACTACATCAAAGGCACTACCCTCATCGACCCTCCTTGTTACCTCCTCGAAAAATTGAATTGCGTTAGTCAGACACGACCTTCCGTTAAGAAATCCATGCTGACTGTCCCTGATTAATCCGTGTCTTTCTAAATGAAGATTTCTCCTGTCCCTCAGAACTTTTTCCAATAATTTTCCCACCACCGAGGTTAGGCTGACTGGCCTGTAATTATGCGGTCTATCCCTCTCTCCCTTTTGAAAGAACGGTAGCACGTTAGCAGTCCTCCAGTGGTCGGGCACCACACCTGTAGCCAGAGAGGATTGTAAAATGATGGTGAGAGCCTGTGCTATTTGGTGTCTTACTTCTCTTAAGAGTGTGGGATAGATTTGATGCGGGCCTGGGTATTTGTCCAGTTTGAAAGATGCTACAGCCCTTAAGACTTGGTGTTTGAGCATGTTTATTTGATGTAATATTTGAATAGAAGGCAATGAAGGGTTGGGCTTGTAGTTTGTTTGTGTGGGAGGCAGAGCAGCAAGAAGAGGTGGAGGGGGGGTGGGGGGTTGCGGGAGGAGTAAAATTTGTAAATGTAAATTGAGTGTTGAATACTTGTATGAATGTGTAGAAGAGAAAAAAATGGGCGACAGCTTTAAGTAAAGAGAAAGCCAGCTAGCATATGCCTACGGCCATACTAGTCTGAATGCGCCCGATCTCGTCTGATCTCGGAAGCTAAGTAGAGTCAGGCCTGGTTAGTACTTGGATGGGAGACTGCCTGGGAATACCAGGTGCAGTAGGCTTTTGCTGCCGCCACAGGCTGCTCAACGTTTTGCACACACACGCGCACACACTGCTCTTAATCAATCAACATCCTTTTTGCTGCTCTCTCTCTCTCTCTCTCTCGCTTTCCTTTGACCATTTCTTCGCTGCACATTCTCCTGCTGCTACACAAATGCAAGGGGCTCCAGACACAGGGCCGAAATAAGCAGAAGAAGAAAATAAGATAGCCAAAATACACACACTGGCGGAGGGCCACCAGGACACAGCAGCAGAGAGGAGAGACAAGGTGCATAGAAAACTCGGAGGGACAAACAGCAACAGAACAAAGAAGAATGTAGAAAGAGCAGCAGTTAAATTCAGGAAAAAAGCAAAGCCAACTAGCATGCTGTTGAAATGCATGTGTGTTAATGCGAGGAGTGTTACAAATAAGATTGACGAGTTGCAGGCGCAAGTTGCCACATGGGGTTATGCAATAGTAGCCATAACGGAGACCTGGCTTCAAAATGGGCGGAATTGGAAACTAAACAATCCTGGCTACAATGTAATAACATTTGTAGAAGTCGTGTGGGCAGATGTCACATGATCAGGCAGAATCATAGAAATTTACAGCACAGAAGGAGGCCATTCGGCCCATCTTGTCCGTGCCAGCCGACAAAGAGCAATCCACCCAAATCCCACTTTACAGCACTTGGTCCGTAGCCTTGTAGGTTACGGCAGTTCAAGTGCATATCCAAGTACTTTTTAAACGTGATGAGGGTTTCTGCCTCTACCACCCTTTCAGGCAGTGCATTCCAGACCCCCACCATTCACTGGGTGAAAAAATGTCTCCTCAAATTCCCTGTAAACCTCCTACCAATTACTTGAAATCTATTATTGACCCTTCTGCTAAGGGAAATAGGTCCTTCCTATCCACTCTATCTCGGCCCCTCATAATTTTACACACCTCAATTAGGTCTCGCCTCAGCCTCCTGTGTTCCAAAGAAAACAACCCCAGCCTATCCAATCTTTCCTCATAACTAAAATTCCCCAGCCCAGGCAACATCCTCGGAAATCTCCTCTGCACCTTCTCTAGTGCAATCGCATCCTTCTTGTAATGTGGTGACCAGAACTGCACGCGGCACTCTAGCTGCGGCCTAACTAGTGTTTTATACAGTTGAAGCATAACCTCCCCGCTCTTATATTCTACGCCTCGGCTAATAAAGGCAAGTATCCCGTATGCCTGCTTAACCACTTTATCTACCTGTCCTGCTACCTTCAGGGATCTGTGGACATGCACTCCAAGGTCCCGCTGATCCTCTGCATTTCTCAGTGTCCTACCATTTATTGTGTATTCCAACTGAATTCCATTTGCCACTGTTCTGCCCACTAGACGAGTCCATTGATATCTTCCTGCAGTCTACAGCATTCTGTTTCATTATTAACCACACGGCCAATTTTTGTATCATCTGCAAACTTCTTAATCATACTTCCTACATTCAAATCCAAATCATTGATATATACCAGAAAAAGCAAAGGGCCCAGTACTGAGTCGGTGCAGGCTCGATGGGCCGAAATGGCCTCTATCTGCACTGTGGGGTTTCTGTGATTCTGTGAGCCCTGCGGAACCCCACTGGAAACAGCCTTCCGGTCACAAAAACACCCTTCGACCATTACCCTTTGTTTCCTGCCTCTGAGCCAATTTTGGATCCAACTTGCCACTTTGCCTTGGATCCCATGGGCTTTTACTTTCGTGACCAATCTGGCATGCGGGACCTTATCAAAAGCCTTGCTAAAATCCATATAGACTACATCAAAGGCACTACCCTCATCGACCCTCCTTGTTACCTCCTCGAAAAATTGAATTGCGTTAGTCAGACACGACCTTCCGTTAAGAAATCCATGCTGACTGTCCCTGATTAATCCGTGTCTTTCTAAATGAAGATTTCTCCTGTCCCTCAGAACTTTTTCCAATAATTTTCCCACCACCGAGGTTAGGCTGACTGTCCTGTAATTATGCGGTCTATCCCTCTCTCCCTTTTGAAAGAGCGGTAGCACGTTAGCAGTCCTCCAGTGGTCGGGCACCACACCTGTAGCCAGAGAGGATTGTAAAATGATGGTGAGAGCCTGTGCTATTTGGTGTCTTACTTCTCTTAAGAGTGTGGGATAGATTTGATGCGGGCCTGGGTATTTGTCCAGTTTGAAAGATGCTACAGCCCTTAAGACTTGGTGTTTGAGCATGTTTATTTGATGTAATATTTGAATAGAAGGCAATGAAGGGTTGGGCTTGTAGTTTGTTTGTGTGGGAGGCAGAGCAGCAAGAAGAGGTGGAGGGGGGGTGGGGGGTTGCGGGAGGAGTAAAATTTGTAAATGTAAATTGAGTGTTGAATACTTGTATGAATGCGTAGAAGAGAAAAAAATGGGCGACAGCTTTAAGTAAAGAGAAAGCCAGCTAGCATATGCCTACGGCCATACTAGTCTGAATACGCCCGATCTCGTCTGATCTCGAAAGCTAAGCAGAGTCAGGCCTGGTTAGTACTTGGATGGGAGACTGCCTGGGAATACCGGGTGCAGTAGGCTTTTGCTGCCGCCACAGGCTGCTCAACGTTTTGCACACACACGCGCACACACTGCTCTTAATCAATCAACATCCTTTTTGCTGCTCTCTCTCTCTCTCTCTCTCTCTCTCTCGCTTTCCTTTGACCATTTCTTCGCTGCACATTCTCCTGCTGCTACACAAATGCAAGGGGCTCCAGACACAGGGCCGAAATAAGCAGAAGAAGAAAATAAGATAGCCAAAATACACACACTGGCGGAGGGCCACCAGGACACAGCAGCAGAGAGGAGAGACAAGGTGCATAGAAAACTCGGAGGGACAAACAGCAACAGAACAAAGAAGAATGTCGAAAGAGCAGCAGTTAAATTCAGGAAAAAAGCAAAGCCAACTAGCATGCTGTTGAAATGCATGTGTGTTAATGCGAGGAGCGTTACAAATAAGATTGACGAGTTGCAGGCGCAAGTTGCCACATGGGGTTATGCAATAGTAGCCATAACGGAGACCTGGCTTCAAAATGGGCGGAATTGGAAACTAAACAATCCTGGCTACAATGTAATAACATTTGTAGAAGTCGTGTGGGCAGATGTCACATGATCAGGCAGAATCATAGAAATTTACAGCACAGAAGGAGGCCATTCGGCCCATCTTGTCCGTGCCAGCCGACAAAGAGCAATCCACCCAAATCCCACTTTACAGCACTTGGTCCGTAGCCTTGTAGGTTACGGCAGTTCAAGTGCATATCCAAGTACTTTTTAAACGTGATGAGGGTTTCTGCCTCTACCACCCTTTCAGGCAGTGCATTCCAGACCCCCACCATTCACTGGGTGAAAAAATGTCTCCTCAAATTCCCTGTAAACCTCCTACCAATTACTTGAAATCTATTATTGACCCTTCTGCTAAGGGAAATAGGTCCTTCCTATCCACTCTATCTCGGCCCCTCATAATTTTACACACCTCAATTAGGTCTCGCCTCAGCCTCCTGTGTTCCAAAGAAAACAACCCCAGCCTATCCAATCTTTCCTCATAACTAAAATTCCCCAGCCCAGGCAACATCCTCGGAAATCTCCTCTGCACCTTCTCTAGTGCAATCGCATCCTTCTTGTAATGTGGTGACCAGAACTGCACGCGGCACTCTAGCTGCGGCCTAACTAGTGTTTTATACAGTTGAAGCATAACCTCCCCGCTCTTATATTCTACGCCTCGGCTAATAAAGGCAAGTATCCCGTATGCCTGCTTAACCACTTTATCTACCTGTCCTGCTACCTTCAGGGATCTGTGGACATGCACTCCAAGGTCCCGCTGATCCTCTGCATTTCTCAGTGTCCTACCATTTATTGTGTATTCCAACTGAATTCCATTTGCCACTGTTCTGCCCACTAGACGAGTCCATTGATATCTTCCTGCAGTCTACAGCATTCTGTTTCATTATTAACCACACGGCCAATTTTTGTATCATCTGCAAACTTCTTAATCATACTTCCTACATTCAAATCCAAATCATTGATATATACCAGAAAAAGCAAAGGGCCCAGTACTGAGTCGGTGCAGGCTCGATGGGCCGAAATGGCCTCTATCTGCACTGTGGGGTTTCTGTGATTCTGTGAGCCCTGCGGAACCCCACTGGAAACAGCCTTCCGGTCACAAAAACACCCTTCGACCATTACCCTTTGTTTCCTGCCTCTGAGCCAATTTTGGATCCAACTTGCCACTTTGCCTTGGATCCCATGGGCTTTTACTTTCGTGACCAATCTGGCATGCGGGACCTTATCAAAAGCCTTGCTAAAATCCATATAGACTACATCAAAGGCACTACCCTCATCGACCCTCCTTGTTACCTCCTCGAAAAATTGAATTGCGTTAGTCAGACACGACCTTCCCTTAAGAAATCCATGCTGACTGTCCCTGATTAATCCGTGTCTTTCTAAATGAAGATTTCTCCTGTCCCTCAGAACTTTTTCCAATAATTTTCCCACCACCGAGGTTAGGCTGACTGGCCTGTAATTATGCGGTCTATCCCTCTCTCCCTTTTGAAAGAACGGTAGCACGTTAGCAGTCCTCCAGTGGTCGGGCACCACACCTGTAGCCAGAGAGGATTGTAAAATGATGGTGAGAGCCTGTGCTATTTGGTGTCTTACTTCTCTTAAGAGTGTGGGATAGATTTGATGCGGGCCTGGGTATTTGTCCAGTTTGAAAGATGCTACAGCCCTTAAGACTTGGTGTTTGAGCATGTTTATTTGATGTAATATTTGAATAGAAGGCAATGAAGGGTTGGGCTTGTAGTTTGTTTGTGTGGGAGGCAGAGCAGCAAGAAGAGGTGGAGGGGGGGTGGGGGGTTGCGGGAGGAGTAAAATTTGTAAATGTAAATTGAGTGTTGAATACTTGTATGAATGCGTAGAAGAGAAAAAAATGGGCGACAGCTTTAAGTAAAGAGAAAGCCAGCTAGCATATGCCTACGGCCATACTAGTCTGAATACGCCCGATCTCGTCTGATCTCGGAAGCTAAGCAGAGTCAGGCCTGGTTAGTACTTGGATGGGAGACTGCCTGGGAATACCGGGTGCAGTAGGCTTTTGCTGCCGCCACAGGCTGCTCAACGTTTTGCACACACACGCGCACACACTGCTCTTAATCAATCAACATCCTTTTTGCTGCTCTCTCTCTCTCTCTCTCTCTCGCTTTCCTTTGACCATTTCTTCGCTGCACATTCTCCTGCTGCTACACAAATGCAAGGGGCTCCAGACACAGGGCCGAAATAAGCAGAAGAAGAAAATAAGATAGCCAAAATACACACACTGGCGGAGGGCCACCAGGACACAGCAGCAGAGAGGAGAGACAAGGTGCATAGAAAACTCGGAGGGACAAACAGCAACAGAACAAAGAAGAATGTAGAAAGAGCAGCAGTTAAATTCAGGAAAAAAGCAAAGCCAACTAGCATGCTGTTGAAATGCATGTGTGTTAATGCGAGGAGCGTTACAAATAAGATTGACGAGTTGCAGGCGCAAGTTGCCACATGGGGTTATGCAATAGTAGCCATAACGGAGACCTGGCTTCAAAATGGGCGGAATTGGAAACTAAACAATCCTGGCTACAATGTAATAACATTTGTAGAAGTCGTGTGGGCAGATGTCACATGATCAGGCAGAATCATAGAAATTTACAGCACAGAAGGAGGCCATTCGGCCCATCTTGTCCGTGCCAGCCGACAAAGAGCAATCCACCCAAATCCCACTTTACAGCACTTGGTCCGTAGCCTTGTAGGTTACGGCAGTTCAAGTGCATATCCAAGTACTTTTTAAACGTGATGAGGGTTTCTGCCTCTACCACCCTTTCAGGCAGTGCATTCCAGACCCCCACCATTCACTGGGTGAAAAAATGTCTCCTCAAATTCCCTGTAAACCTCCTACCAATTACTTGAAATCTATTATTGACCCTTCTGCTAAGGGAAATAGGTCCTTCCTATCCACTCTATCTCGGCCCCTCATAATTTTACACACCTCAATTAGGTCTCGCCTCAGCCTCCTGTGTTCCAAAGAAAACAACCCCAGCCTATCCAATCTTTCCTCATAACTAAAATTCCCCAGCCCAGGCAACATCCTCGGAAATCTCCTCTGCACCTTCTCTAGTGCAATCGCATCCTTCTTGTAATGTGGTGACCAGAACTGCACGCGGCACTCTAGCTGCGGCCTAACTAGTGTTTTATACAGTTGAAGCATAACCTCCCCGCTCTTATATTCTACGCCTCGGCTAATAAAGGCAAGTATCCCGTATGCCTGCTTAACCACTTTATCTACCTGTCCTGCTACCTTCAGGGATCTGTGGACATGCACTCCAAGGTCCCGCTGATCCTCTGCATTTCTCAGTGTCCTACCATTTATTGTGTATTCCAACTGAATTCCATTTGCCACTGTTCTGCCCACTAGACGAGTCCATTGATATCTTCCTGCAGTCTACAGCATTCTGTTTCATTATTAACCACACGGCCAATTTTTGTATCATCTGCAAACTTCTTAATCATACTTCCTACATTCAAATCCAAATCATTGATATATACCAGAAAAAGCAAAGGGCCCAGTACTGAGTCGGTGCAGGCTCGATGGGCCGAAATGGCCTCTATCTGCACTGTGGGGTTTCTGTGATTCTGTGAGCCCTGCGGAACCCCACTGGAAACAGCCTTCCGGTCACAAAAACACCCTTCGACCATTACCCTTTGTTTCCTGCCTCTGAGCCAATTTTGGATCCAACTTGCCACTTTGCCTTGGATCCCATGGGCTTTTACTTTCGTGACCAATCTGGCATGCGGGACCTTATCAAAAGCCTTGCTAAAATCCATATAGACTACATCAAAGGCACTACCCTCATCGACCCTCCTTGTTACCTCCTCGAAAAATTGAATTGCGTTAGTCAGACACGACCTTCCGTTAAGAAATCCATGCTGACTGTCCCTGATTAATCCGTGTCTTTCTAAATGAAGATTTCTCCTGTCCCTCAGAACTTTTTCCAATAATTTTCCCACCACCGAGGTTAGGCTGACTGTCCTGTAATTATGCGGTCTATCCCTCTCTCCCTTTTGAAAGAACGGTAGCACGTTAGCAGTCCTCCAGTGGTCGGGCACCACACCTGTAGCCAGAGAGGATTGTAAAATGATGGTGAGAGCCTGTGCTATTTGGTGTCTTACTTCCCTTAAGAGTGTGGGATAGATTTGATGCGGGCCTGGGTATTTGTCCAGTTTGAAAGATGCTACAGCCCTTAAGACTTGGTGTTTGAGCATGTTTATTTGATGTAATATTTGAATAGAAGGCAATGAAGGGTTGGGCTTGTAGTTTGTTTGTGTGGGAGGCAGAGCAGCAAGAAGAGGTGGAGGGGGGGTGGGGGGTTGCGGGAGGAGTAAAATTTGTAAATGTAAATTGAGTGTTGAATACTTGTATGAATGCGTAGAAGAGAAAAAAATGGGCGACAGCTTTAAGTAAAGAGAAAGCCAGCCAGCATATGCCTACGGCCATACTAGTCTGAATGCGCCTGATCTCGCCTGATCTCGTCTGATCTCGGAAGCTAAGCAGAGTCAGGCCTGGTTAGTACTTGGATGGGAGACCGCCTGGGAATACCAGGTGCAGTAGGCTTTTGCTGCCGCCACAGGCTGCTCAACGTTTTGCACACACACGCGCACACACTGCTCTTAATCAATCAACATCCTTTTTGCTGCTCTCTCTCTCTCTCTCGCTTTCCTTTGACCATTTCTTCGCTGCACATTCTCCTGCTGCTACACAAATGCAAGGGGCTCCAGACACAGGGCCGAAATAAGCAGAAGAAGAAAATAAGATAGCCAAAATATACACACTGGCGGAGGGCCACCAGGACACAGCAGCAGAGAGGAGAGACAAGGTGCATAGAAAACTCGGAGGGACAAACAGCAACAGAACAAAGAAGAATGTAGAAAGAGCAGCAGTTAAATTCAGGAAAAAAGCAAAGCCAACTAGCATGCTGTTGAAATGCATGTGTGTTAATGCGAGGAGTGTTACAAATAAGATTGACGAGTTGCAGGCGCAAGTTGCCACATGGGGTTATGCAATAGTAGCCATAACGGAGACCTGGCTTCAAAATGGGCGGAATTGGAAACTAAACAATCCTGGCTACAATGTAATAACATTTGTAGAAGTCGTGTGGGCAGATGTCACATGATCAGGCAGAATCATAGAAATTTACAGCACAGAAGGAGGCCATTCGGCCCATCTTGTCCGTGCCAGCCGACAAAGAGCAATCCACCCAAATCCCACTTTACAGCACTTGGTCCGTAGCCTTGTTGGTTACGGCAGTTCAAGTGCATATCCAAGTACTTTTTAAACGTGATGAGGGTTTCTGCCTCTACCACCCTTTCAGGCAGTGCATTCCAGACCCCCACCATTCACTGGGTGAAAAAATGTCTCCTCAAATTCCCTGTAAACCTCCTACCAATTACTTGAAATCTATTATTGACCCTTCTGCTAAGGGAAATAGGTCCTTCCTATCCACTCTATCTCGGCCCCTCATAATTTTACACACCTCAATTAGGTCTCGCCTCAGCCTCCTGTGTTCCAAAGAAAACAACCCCAGCCTATCCAATCTTTCCTCATAACTAAAATTCCCCAGCCCAGGCAACATCCTCGGAAATCTCCTCTGCACCTTCTCTAGTGCAATCGCATCCTTCTTGTAATGTGGTGACCAGAACTGCACGCGGCACTCTAGCTGCGGCCTAACTAGTGTTTTATACAGTTGAAGCATAACCTCCCCGCTCTTATATTC
>NC_140998.1:213621723-213690873 GCF_052327205.1 Somniosus microcephalus | reverse complement strand
TGGAGGAGGTTGCAGAGATAGGGGGGGGTTGCAGGGGCTGCAGGAGGTTGCAGAGTTAGGGAGGATTGTAGGGACTGGAGGAGGTTACAGAGATAGGGAGCGTTGTAGGGGCTGGAGGAGGTTACAGAGATAGGGAGGGTTGTAGGGGCTGGAGGAGGTTACAGAGATAGGGGAGGGTTGTAGGGGCTGGAGGAATTTACAGATATAGAGAGTGTTGTACGGGCTGGAGGAGGTTACAGAGATAGGGAGGGTTGTAGGGGCTGGCGAAAGTTACAGAGATAGGGAGTGTTTTAGGGGCTGGAGGAGGTTACAGAGATAGCGATGGTTGTAGGGGCTGGAGGAGGTTAGAGAGTTAGGGAGGGTTGTAGGGGCTGGAGGAGGTTAGAGAGATAGGGAGGGTTGTAGGGGCTGGAGGAGGTTAGAGAGATAGGGAGGGTTGTAGGGGCTGGAGGATGTTAGAGAGATAGGAAGCGTTGCGTGGCTGGAGGTGGTTACAGAGATAGGGAGGCATGCAGGGGCTGGAAGAATTTACAGAGATAGGGAGGGTTGTAGGGGCTGGAGGAGGTTACAGAGATAGGGAGGGTTGTAGGGGCTGGAGGAGGTTACAGAGATAGGGAGGGTTGTAGGTGCTGGAGCAGGTTACTGAGATAGGGAGCGTTGTAGGGGCTGGAGGAAGTTAGAGAGATAAGGAGCGTTGTAGGGGCTGGAGGAGGTTACAGAGCTAGGGAAGGTTGTAGAGGCTGGAGGAGGTTACAGAGATAGGCAGTGTTGTAGGGGCTGGAGGAGGTTACTGAGGTATGGAGGGTTGTAGGGACTGGAGGAGGTTACAGAGATAGGGAGGTCTGATGGGGCTGGAGGAGGATACAGATATACGGTTGTCGTGGCTGGGGAAGGTTACACAGATAGCGGGGGGGTGTATGGGTTGGAGGAGGTTACAGAGATAGGGATGGGAGTAGGGGCTGGAGGAGGTTACAGAGATAGGGAGGGTTGTAGGGGTTGGGGAGGTTGCAGAGATAGGGAGGGTTGTAGGGGCTGGAGGAGGTTACAGAGATAGGGAGGGTTGTAGGGGCTGGGGGGGGGTTACAGAGATAGGGAGGTTTGTAGGGGCTGGAGGAGGTTACAGAGATAGGGAGGGTTGTAGGGGCTGGAGGAGGTTGCAGAGATAGGGAGAGTTGTAGGGGCTGGAGGAGGTTACAGAGATAGGGAGGTTTGCAGGGGCTGGAGGAGGTTACAGAGATAGGGAGGGTTATAGTGGCTGGAGGGGTTACAGAGATAGGGAGGCTTTTAGGGGCTGGAGGAAGTTACACAGATAGGGAGGGTTGTAGGGCTGGAGGAAGTTACAGAGATAGGGAGGCTTGTAGGGGCTGGAGGAAGTTACAGAGATAGGGAGGGTTGTAGGGATGGAGGAAGTTACAGAGATAGGGAGTGTTTTAGGGGCTGCAGGAAGTTACAGAGATAGGGAGGGTTGTAGGGGCTTTAAGGAGGTTACAGAGATAGGGAGGGTTGTAGGGGCTGGAGGAGGTTACAGAGATAGGGAGGGTTGCAGGGGCTGCAGGAGGTTACAGACTTAGGGAGGATTGTAGGGACTGGAGGAGGTTACAGAGATAGGGAGCGTTGTCGGGGCTGGAGGAGGTTACAGAGATAGGGAGGGTTGTAGGGGCTGGAGGAGGTTACAGAGATAGGGAGGGTTGTAGGGGCTGGAGGAAGTTACAGAGATAGGGAGTGTTGTAGGGGCTGGAGGAGGTTACAGAGATAGGGAGGGTTGTAGGGCCTTGAGGAAGTTACAGAGATAGGGAGTGTTGTAGGGGCTGGAGGAGGTTACAGAGATAGGGATGGTTGTAGGGGCTGGAGGAGGTTAGAGAGTTAGGGAGGGTTGTAGGGGCTGGAGGAGGCTAGAGAGATAGGGAGCTTTGTAGGGGCTGGAGGAGTTTACAGAGATAGGGAGGGTTGTAGGGGCTGGAGGAGGTTACAGAGATAGGGAGGGTTGTGGGGGCTGGAGGAGGTTACAGAGATAGGGAGTGTTGTAGGGGCTGGAGGAGGTTACAGAGATAGGGAGGGTTGTAGGGGTTGGAGGAGGTTACAGAGATAGGGAGGGTTGTAGGGGCTGGAGGAGGTTAGAGAGATAGGGAGGGTTGTAGGGGCTGGAGGAGGTTAGAGAGATCGGAAGCGTTGTCGTGGCTGGAGGTGGTTACAGAGATAGGGAGGCGTGCAGGGGCTGGAGGAATTTACAGAGATAGGGAGGGTTGTAGGGGCTGGAGGAGGTTACAGAGATAGGGAGGGTTGTAGGGGCTGGAGGAGGTTACAGAGATAGGGAGGTTGTAGGTGCTGGAGCAGGTTACTGAGATAGGGAGCGTTGTAGGGGCTGGAGGAAGTTAGAGAGATAAGGAGCGTTGTAGGGGCTGGAGGAGGTTACAGACCTAGGGAAGGTTGTAGGGGCTGGAGGAGGTTACAGAGATAGGCAGTGTTGTAGGGGCTGGAGGAGGTTACTGAGGTATGGAGGGTTTGTAGGGACTGGAGGAGGTTACAGAGATAGGGAGGTCTGTAGGGGCTGGAGGAGGATACAGATATACGGTTGTAGGGGCTGGAGGAGGTTACACAGATAGGGAGGGGTGTAGGGGTTGGAGGAGGTTACAGAGATAGGGATGGGAGTAGGGGCTGGAGGAGGTTACAGAGATAGGGAGGGTTGTATTGGTTGGAGGAGGTTACAGAGATAGGGAGGGTTGTAGGGGGCTGGAAGAGGTTCGAGAGATAGGGAGCGTTGTAGGGGCTGGAGGAGGTTACAGCGATAGGGAGGGTTGTAGGGGCTGGAGGAGGTTACAGAGATAGGGGAGTGTTGTAGAGGCTGGAGGGGGGTTACAGAGATAGTGAGGGTTGTAGGTGCTGGAGAAGATTACAGAGATAGGGAGGATTGTAGGAGCTGGAGGAGGTTACAGTGTTAGGGAGGATTGTAGGGGCTGGAGGAGGTTACACAGATAGGGAGTGTTGTCGGGGCTGGAGGACGTTACAGAGATAGGGAGGATTGTAGGGGCTGGAGGAGGTTACAGAGGTAGGGAGGGGTTGTAGGGACTGGAGGAGATTAGAGTGATAGGGAGGGTTGTAGGGGCTGAAAGAGGTTAGAGAGATAGGGAGCGTTGTCGGGATTGGAGGAGGTTACAGAGAAAGGGAGGGTTGCAGGGGCTGGAGAAGTTTACAGAAGTAGGAAGGGTTGTAGGGGCTGGAGGAGGTTACAGAGATAGGGAAGGTTGTAGGGCTGGAGGAAGTTACAGAGATAGGGAGGCTTTTAGGGGCTGGAGGAAGTTACAGAGATAGGGAGGTTGTACGGCTGGAGGAAGTTACAGAGATAGGAAGTGTTGTAGGGGCTGGAGGAGGTTACAGAGACAGGAGGATTGTAGGGGCTGGAGGAAGTTACAGAGACAGGGCGTATTGTAGGGGCTGGAGGAGGTTACAGAGATAGGGAGGGTTGTAGGGGCTGGAGGAGGTTACAGAGATAGGGAAGTTTGTAGGGGCTGGAGGAGGTTAGAGAGATAGGGAGCGTTGTAGGGGCTGGAGGAGGTTACAGAGATAGTGAGGGTTGTCGGGGCTGGAGGAGGTTACAGAGATAGGGAGGGTTGTAGGGGCTGGAGGAGGTTACAGAGATAGCGAGGATTGTAGGGGCTGGAGGGGGTTACAGAGATAGGGAGGATTGTAGGGGCTGGAGGAGGTTACAGAGATAGGGAAGGTTGTAGGGGCTGGAGGAGGTTACAGAGGTAGGGAGGGTTGTAGGGGCTGGAGGAGGTTACAGAGATAGGGAGGGTTGTAGGGGTTGGAGGAGGTTACAGAGATAGGGAGGGTTGTCGGGGCTGGAGGAGGTTAGAGAGATAGGCAGGGTTGTAGGGTCTGGAGGAGGTTAGAGAGATAGTGAGCGTTGTCGGGGCTGGAGGAGGTTACATAGATAGGGAGGGTTGCAGGGGCTGGAGGAGTTTACAGAGATAGGGAGGTTGTAGGGGCTGGAGGAGTTTACAGAGATAGGGAGGGTTGTAGGGGCTGGAGGAGGTTACAGAGATAGGGAGGGTTGTAGGTGCTGGAGCAGGTTACTGAGATAGGGAGGGTTGTAGTGGCTGTAGGGGTTACAGAGATAGGGAGGCTTGCAGGGGCTGGAGGAAGTTACAGAGACAGGGAGGGTTGTAGGGGTGGAGGAAGTTACAGAGATAGGGAGGCTTGTAGGGGCTGGAGGAAGTTTCAGAGATAGGGAGGGTTGTGGGGCTGGAGGAAGTTACACAGATAGGGAGGGTTGTGGGGCTGGAGGAAGTTACAGAGATAGGGAGGCTTGTAGGGGCTGGAGGAAGTTGCAGAGATAGGGAGGGTTGTAGGGGCTGGAGGAGGTTACAGAGATAGGGAGGGTTGTAGATGCTGGAGCAGGTTACTGAGATGGGGAGGGTTGTAGGGGGCTGGAGGAGGTTAGAGAGATAAGGAGCCTTGTAGGGGCTGGAGGAGGTTACAGAGCTAGGGAAGGTTGTAGGGGCTGGAGGAGGTTACAGAGATAGGGAGTGTTGTAGGGGCTGGAGGAGGTTACTGATGTATGGAGGGTTGTAGGGACTGGAGGAGGTTACAGAGATAGGGAGGTCTGTAGGGGCTGGAGGAGAATACAGATATACGGTTGTAGGGGCTGGAGGAGGTTACACAGATAGGGAGGGGTGTAGGGGTTGGAGGAGGTTACAGAGATAGGGATGGGAGTAGGGGCTGGAGGAGTTTACAGAGATAGGGAGGGTTGTAGGGGTTGGAGGAGGTTACAGAGATAGGGAGGGTTGTAGGGGGCTGGAGGAGGTTAGAGAGATAGGGAGCGTTGTAGGGGCTGGAGGGGGTTACAGCGATAGGGAGGGTTGTAGGGGCTGGAGGAGGTTACAGAGATAGGGAGTGTTGTTGGGGCTGGAGGAGGTTACAGAGATAGGGAGGGTTGTAGAGGCTGGAGGGGGTTACAGAGATAGTGAGGGTTGTAGGTGCTGGAGGAGATTACAGAGATAGGGAGGGTTGTAGGGGCTGGAGGAGGTTACAGTGTTAGGGAGGATTGTAGGGGCTGGAGGAGGTTATACAGATAGGGAGTGTTGTAGGGGCTGGAGGACGTTACAGAGATAGGGAGGGTTGTAGGGGCTGGAGGAGGTTACAGAGGTAGGGAGTGTTGTAGGGGCTGGAGGAGATTAGAGAGATAGGGAGGGTTGTCGGGGCTGGAGGAGGTTAGAGAGATAGGGAGCGTTGTTGGGGCTGGAGGAGGTTACAGAGATAGGGAGGGTTGTAGGTGCTGGAGCAGGTTACTGAGATAGGGGGGGTTGTAGGAGATTACAGGGAGGTGGTGAGGAGACCATGGAGAGATTTGAATATGAGGATGAGAATTTTGAAATTGAGGCGTTGCTGTACCGGGAGCTAGTGTGGGTCAGCGAGCAAAAGCGGGGTGATGGGTGAACGGGACTCGATGCGAATTAGGACACGGAGGCCGCAGAGTTCAATTCCTCACTCACATAACTTACACATCATGTGGGGGGAAAGGAGAGATCGGCAGCAGGAGTGTGAGGTGGAAGGGTAGTTTGACAATGTAACGCATTGTGCAGCTCTAATGTGCTGCGCTATGGAACAGGAGAAGATGGGTTTGTGCCCTCTGACTATCCACACACTGAGGTTACACTCTCGGCAGGAGAGGGCAATGTGGTCCAGAGGAGATCAGAGAGGGGCAGGAGATCAGAGCAATGACACGGGCTGTTCTCAGGCCAGCCCGAGTGGCTGCCTATAGAACGGCATTGGCAAGTATCTGGGATCAGGGCAGAGCGTCAACTCTGGCCGGGGGCTGGCACCTCACCCAAAGAACTTCATTGTCTGTGAAGCGCTTTGGGACGCCCTGAGGTGGTGAAAGGTGCTGGAGAAATGGGAGTCTGTCTTTAAATGTTGTTTCAGGGTGTCCCTGCAGTACCGCCCCTCGTCCACCGGGTGGTGCTGGTGCTCGGTTTACCATTGGCCCTTTGAGCTGGACAACACCGCCATCTGCTGGCTGAGCACCATTAATACAGGAACCAAAACAACAACAACTTGTATTTATATAGCGCCTTTAACGTAGTAAAACGTCCCAAGGCGCTACACAGGAGCGTTAAAAGACAAAAACTTGGACACACGAGCCACATAAGGAGAAATTAGGGCAGGTGACCAAAAATTTGGTCAAAGAGGTAGGTTTTAAGGAGGGTCTTAAAGGAGGAGAGCGAGGCGTAGAGTTTTAGGGAGGGAATTCCAGAGCTCGGCACCAGGCAGCTGAAGGCACGACCACCAATGGTGGAGCCATGGAAATCAGGGGATGGGCAAGAGTCCAGAAATGGAGGAGCGCAGATATCTGGGAGGGTTGGAGGAGGTTACAGAGATAGGGAGGGTTGGAGGGGCTGGAGGAGCTTACAGAGATAGGGAGGGTTGTAGGGGCTGGAGGAGGTTACAGAGATAGGGAGCGTTGTAGGGGCTGGAGGAGGTTAGAGAGAGGGAGGTTTGTAGGGGCTGGAGGAGGTTACAGAGACAGGGAGGGTTGTAGGGGCTGGAGGAGGTTACAGAGATAGGGAGGGTTGTAGGGGCTGGAGGAGGTTTCAGAGATAGGGGGGGTTGTAGGGGCTGGAGGTGGTTACAGAGATTGGGAGGGTTGTAGGGGCTGGAGGAGGTTACAGAGATAGGGAGGGTTGTGGGGCTGGAGGAGATTACAGAGATAGGGAGGGTTGTAGGGTCTGGAGGAGGTTACAGAGATAGGGAGGGTTGTGGGGCTGGAGGAGGTTACAGAGATAGGGAGGTTTGTAGGGGCTGGAGGAGGTTACAGAGATAGGGAGGGTTGTAGGGGCTGGAGGAGGTTACAGAGATAGGGGGGGTTGTAGGGGCTGGAGGTGGTTACAGAGATTGGGAGGGTTGTAGGGGCTGGAGGAGGTTACAGAGATAGGGAGGGTTGTGGGGCTGGAGGAGGTTACAGAGATAGGGAGGGTTGTAGGGGCTGGAGGAGGTTACAGAGATAGGGAGGGTTGTAGGGTCTGGAGGAGGGTATAGTGATAGGGAGAGCTGTAGGGGGCTGGAGGAGGATACAGAGATAGGGACGGTTGTAGGGGGCTGGAGGAGGTTACAGAGATACGGAGGGATGTACGGGCTGGAGGAGTTTACAGAAATCTTGGAGGGTTGTAGAGGCTGGAGGAGGTTACAGAGATAGGGATGGTTGTAGGGGGCTGGAGGAGGTTACAGAGATAATGGTGGGTTGTAGGGGCTGGAGTGGGTTACACAGATAGGGAGGTTTGTAGGGGCTGGAGGAGGTTACAGGAATAGGGAGGGTTGGAGGAGGTTACAGAGATAGCGTGGGTTGTATGGGGCTGGAGGAGGTTACAGAGATACATAGATACATAGATACGTAGAAGATAGGAGCAGGAGTAGGCCATTCGGCCCTTTGAGCCTGCTCCGCCATTCAATGAGATCATGGCTGATCATCCAAACTCAGTACCCGGTCCCTGCCTTCTCCCCATATCCCTTGATCCCTTTAGCCTTAAGAAATATATCCAACTCTTTCTTGAATATACTTAATGAACTGGCCTCCACCGCCCTCTGTGGCAGAGAATTCCACAGGTTCACCACTCTCTGGGTGAAGAAATTCCTCCTCATTTCAGTCTAAATGGCTTACCCCTTATCCTTAGAGTATGACCCCTGGTTCTGGACTCCCCGGCCATCAGAAACATCCTTCCTGTATCTAGTCTGTCCAGGCCTGACAGAATTTTATAGGTTTCGATGAGATCCCCTCTCAATCTTCTAAACTCCAGTGAGTATAAGCCCAATCGACACAATCTCTCCTCATACGTCATTCCTGCCATCCCAGGTATCAGCCTGGTGAATCTTCGCTGCACTCCTTCCATGGCAAGAATGTCCTTCCTCAGGTAAGGCGACCAAAACTGCACACAATACTCAAGGTGTTGTCTCACCAAGGCCCTGTACAACTGCAGCAAGACATCCTTGTTCCTGTACTCGAACCCTCTTGCTACGAAGGCCAACATACCATTTGCCTTCTTAACCGCCTGCTGCACCTGCATGCTTACCTTCAGCGACTGGTGTACAAGAACACCCAGGTCTCTTTGCACTTCCCCTTCTCCCAAACTATTGCCATTCAAATAATAATCTGCCTTCCTATTTGTGCCACCAAAGTGGATAACCTCACATTTATCCACATTAAAGTGCATTTGACATGTTTCTGCCCAATCTCCCAACCTGTCCAAATCGTGCTGGAGTTTCACGACATCCTCCTCGCAGCATACCCTCCCCCCCAGCTTTGTGTCGTCTGCAAATTTGGAGATATTACATCCAATTCCCTCGTCCAGATCATTAATATATATTGTGAACAGATGGGGTCCTAGGACCGATCCTTGCGGTACCCCACTAGTCACTGCCTGCCACTCAGAAAACAACCCGTTTATTCCAACTCTTTGCTTTCTGTCTGCCAACCAGTTCTCTATCCAAGTCAATACCTTGCCCCCAATCCCATGTGCCTTAATTTTGCACGATAATCTCTTATGCGGGACCTTATCGAAAGCCTTCTGAAAGTCCAAATACACCAGATCCACTGGTTCTCCCTTATCTATTTTACCAGTTACATCCTCAAAAAATTCCAGTAGATTAGTCAAGCATGATTTACCTTTTGTAAATCCATATTGACTTTGTCCGATCCAGTCACTGCTTTCCAAGTGCTCTGCTATTACATCTTTTATAATGGACTCTAGCATTTTCCCCACTACCGATGTCAAGCTTACCGGTCTATAATTCCCTGCCTTTTCTCTACCACCTTTTTTGAATAGTGGGGTAACATTAGCGACCCGCCAATCCATGGGTACCGTTCCAGAGTCTATCGAGTACCCTGGGATGTAGATTATCAGGCCCTGGGGATTTATCGGCCTTGAATCCCGTCAATTTTCCTAACACCATTTCCCTACAAATACTGATTTCTTTCAGTTCCACCCTTTCATCAGACCCTATGTTCCCCGGCATCTCTGGGAGGTTATTTGTGTCCTCCTTTGTGAAGACAGAACCAAAATATGTATTTAGTTGGTCAGCCATTTCTTTGTTCCCCATTATAAATTCCCCCGATTCTGACTGCAAGGGACCTACGCTTGACTTCACCAATCTTTTTCTCTTCACATATCTATAAAAGCTTTTACAGTCAGTTTTTATGTTCTCTGCAAGCTTACTCTCATATTCTATTTTCCCTTTCTTAATTAATCCCTTTGTCCTCCTTTGTTGAATCCTAAACTGCTCCCAATCCTCAGGATTATTGCTTTTTCTGGCCAATTTATACGCCCTCTCCTTGGACCTTATGCTATCCGTAATTTCCCTTGTTAGCCACGGTTGGGTCACCTTTTTTGTTTTATTTTTATGCCAAACTGGGATGAACAAATTCTGTAGCTCATCCATTCGGTCTTTGAATGTTTGCCATTGCCTATCCACCGTCAACCCTTTGAGTGCCATTCCCCAATCATTCCTACCCAACTCGCTCCTCAGACCATCATAGTTTCCTTTATTTAAATTGAGGACCCTAGTCTCCGAGTCAACGACTTCATTCTCCATCTTAATGAAGAATTCGATCATATTATGATCGCTCCGACCCAAGGGGCCTCTTACAACAAGATTGCTAATTAATCCTTTCTCGTTACATAATACCCAGTCTAAGATGGCCTGATCTCTGGTTGGTTCCTCGACATATTGGTCCAGGAAACCATCCCGTAAACACTCCAGGAATTCCTCCTCCACAGTATTGTTACTCATTTGGTTGGCCCAATCTATATGTAGATTAAAGTCACCCATGATGACTGCTGTGCCCTTATTGCACGCTTCTTTAATTTCTCTTTTAATGCCATCCCCAACTTCCGCCTTACTGTTTGGAGGTCTATAAACCACTCCCACTAACGTTTTTTCCCCTTAGTATTTCTCAATTCTACCCATACAGATTCCACCTCATCAGAGATAATATCCTTCATTACAATTGTGTTAATCCCTTCCTTAACCAGTCATGCTACCCCACCTCCCTTTCCTTTTTGCCTATCTTTGCTGAATATCGAATACCCCTGGATGTTGAGTTCCCAGTCCTGGCCTTCCTTGAGCCACGTTTCCGTAATCCCAACCAAATTGTATTTGTTTACTTCTATTTGCGGAGCCAATTCAACCACCTTATTACAAATGCTCCTCGCATTAAGACACAAAGCCTTCAGGCTTGTTTTTTTAACGCTCTTAGATCTTTTAGAATTATTATTTACTGTGGCCATGTTTGATTTAAACCGTTGATTTCTCTGACTGCCACTTATGGTTTTCTCTTTCCTATCTTTTGCTTTTATCCTTGTTTCCCTTTCCTCTGTCTCGCTGCTCAGGTTCCCAGATAGGGTGGGTTGTAGGGGCTGGAGGAGGATGCAGAGCTAGGGAGGGTTGTAGGGGACTGGAGGAGGTTACAGAGATAGCGTGGGTTGTATGGGGCTGGAGGAGGTTACAGAGATAGGGTGGGTTGTAGGGCCTGGAGGAGGTTACAGAGCTAGGGAGGGTTGTGGGGCTGGAGGAGGTTACAGAGATAGGGAGGGTTGCACGGGCTGGAGGAGGTTACAGAGATAGGGAGGGTTGTAGGGGCTGGAGGAGGTTACAGAGATAGGGAGGATTGTAGAGGCTGTAGGAGGTTACAGAGATAAGGGAGGGTTGTAGGGGCTGGAGGGTGTTACAGAGATAGGGACGATTGTACTGGCTGGAGGAGGTTACAGGGATAGGGAGGGTTGGAGGGTCTGGAGGAGGTTACAGAGATAGCGAGGGATGTAGGGGCTGGAGGGGGTTACAGAGATAGGGTGGGTTGTAGGAGGCTGGTGGAGGTTACAGACATAGGGTGGGTTGTAGAGGCTGGAGGAGGTTACAGAGATAGGGAGGGTTTTAGGGGCTGGATGAGGTTACAGAGATAGGGAGGGTTCTAGGGGCTGGAGGAGGTTAGAGAGATAGGGAGGGTTGTAGGGGGCTGGAGGAAGTTACAGAGATACGGAGGGTTGGGGGTGCTGGAGGAGGTTACAGAGATAGGGAGGGTTGTAGGGGCTGGAGGAGGTTACAGAGATAGGGAGCGTTGTAGGGCTGGACGAGTTTACAGAGATAGGGAGGGGTGTAGGGGCTGGAAGAGGTTGCAGAGATCTGGGAGGGTTGTAGGGGCTGGAGGAGATTACAGAGATAGTGAGTGTTGTAGGGGCTGGAGGAGGTTTCAGAGATAGGGAGGGTTGTATGGGCTGGATGAGGTTACAGACATAGGGAGAGTTGTAGGGGGCTGGAGGAGATTACAGAGATAGGGAGGGTTGTAGGGGCTGGAGGTGTTACAGAGATAAGGAGGGTTGTAGGGGCTGGAGGAGGTTACAGAGAAAGGGAGGGTTGCAGTGGTCTGGAGAATGTTACAGAAATCTTGGAGGGTTGTAGAGGCTGGAGGAGGTTACAGAGATAGGGAGGGTTGTAGGGGCTGCAGGAGGTTACAGAGATAGCGAGGGATGTAGGGGCTGGAGGGGGTTACAGAGATAGGGTGGGTTGTAGGAGGCTGGTGGAGGTTACAGACATAGGGTGGGTTGTAGAGGCTGGAGGAGGTTACAGAGATAGGGAGGGTTTTAGGGGCTGGATGAGGTTACAGAGATAGGGAGGGTTCTAGGGGCTGGAGGAGGTTAGAGAGATAGGGAGGGTTGTAGGGGGCTGGAGGAAGTTACAGAGATACGGAGGGTTGGGGGTGCTGGAGGAGGTTACAGAGATAGGGAGGGTTGTAGGGGCTGGAGGAGGTTACAGAGATAGGGAGCGTTGTAGGGCTGGACGAGTTTACAGAGATAGGGAGGGGTGTAGGGGCTGGAAGAGGTTGCAGAGATCTGGGAGGGTTGTAGGGGCTGGAGGAGATTACAGAGATAGTGAGTGTTGTAGGGGCTGGAGGAGGTTTCAGAGATAGGGAGGGTTGTATGGGCTGGATGAGGTTACAGACATAGGGAGAGTTGTAGGGGGCTGGAGGAGATTACAGAGATAGGGAGGGTTGTAGGGGCTGGAGGGTGTTACAGAGATAAGGAGGGTTGTAGGGGCTGGAGGAGGTTACAGAGAAAGGGAGGGTTGCAGTGGTCTGGAGAATGTTACAGAAATCTTGGAGGGTTGTAGAGGCTGGAGGAGGTTACAGAGATAGGGAGGGTTGTAGGGGCTGCAGGAGGTTACAGAGATAGTGCGGGTTGTAGGGGCTGGATGAGGTTACAGAGATAGGGACGGTTGTAGGGGTCTGGAGGAGGTTACAGAGATAGGGAGGGTTGTAGGGGCTGGAGGTGGTTACAGAGATAGGGATGGTTGTAGGGTGCTGCTGGAGGTTGCAGAGATAGGGAGGGTTGCAGGGGTTGGAGGACGTTACAGAGATAGGGAGGGTTGTAGGGGACTGGAGGAGATTACAGAGTTAGGGAGGGTTGTCGGGGCTGGAGGAGTTTACAGAGATGGGGGGGGGTGTTGTAGGGGCTGGAGGAGCTTACAGAGATAGGGAGGGTTGTAGGGGCTGGAGGAGGTTACAGAGATCTCGGAGGTTTATAGGGGCTAAAGGAGATTTCAGAGCTAGTGAGTGTTGTAGGGGCTGGAGGGGGTTACAGAGAGAGGGAGGGTTGTAGGGGCTGGAGGAGTTTACAGAGATAGGGAGCGGTGTAGAGGCTGGAGGAGCTTACAGAGATAGGGAAGGTTGTAGGAGCTGGAGGAGGTTACAGAGATAGGGAGGGTTGTAGGGGCTGGAGGATGTTACAGAGATAGGGTCGATTGTAGGGCCTGGAGGAGGTTACAGAGATAGGGAGGGGTGTAGGGGCTGGAGAAGGTTACAGAGATAGGGAGTGTTGTAGGGGCTGGAGGAGGTTACAGAGATAGGGAGGGTTGTAGGGGCTGGAGGATGTTACAGAGATAGGGGGGGTTGTAGGGCTGCAGGAGGTTACAGAGATAGGGAGGATTGTAGGGGCTGAGGGAGGTCACAGAGATAGGGAGGGTTGTAGGGGATGGAGGAGGTTACAGAGATAGGGAGGGTTGTAGGGGCTGGAGGAGGTTACAGAGATAGGGATGGTTGTAGAGGCTGGAGGAGATTACAGAGATAGGGAAGGTTGTAGGGGCTGGAGGAGGTTACAGAGATAGGGAGGGTTGTAGAGGCAGGAGGAGGTTACCGAGATGGGGAGGGTTGTTGGGCCTGGAGGAGGTTACAGAGATAGCGAGGGTTGTAGGGGCAGGAGGAGGTTACAGAGATGGGGAGGGTTGTAGGGGCTGGAGGAGGTTACAGAGATAGCGAGGGTTGTAGGGGCTGGAGGAAGTTACAGAGATGGGGAGGGTTGTAGGGGCTGGAGGAGGTTACAGAGATAGGGAGGGTTGTAGGGCCTGGAGGAGGTTACAGAGATAGCGAGGGTTGTAGGGGCTGGAGGAGGTTACAGAGATAAGGAGGGGGCGAGGTGGCCATGGAGGGATTTGGAACACGAGGATGAGAATATTGAAATCGAGGTGTTGCTGGACCAGGAGCTAGTGTGGGTCAGCGAGCAACAGGGGGGTGATGGGTGAAAGAGACTCGGTGCGAGTTAGGACACGGGGGCAGCAGAGTTCAATTCCTCACTCCCATAACTTACACATCATGTGGGGGGAAAGGATCGATCGGCAGCAGGAGTGTGAGGTGGAAGGGTAGTTTGACAATGTAACGCAGTGTGCAGCTCTAATGTGCTGCGCTATGGAACAGGAGAAGGTGGGTTTGTGCCCTCTGACCACCCACACGCTGAGGTTCCACTCTCGCCAGGAGAGGGCAATGTGGTCCAGAGGAGATCAGAGAGGGGCAGGAGATCAGAGCAATGACACGGGCTGTGGTCAGGCCAGCCCTAGTGGCTGCCTATAGAACGGCATTGGCAGGTGTCTGGGATCAGGGCAGAGCGTCAACTCTGGCCGGGGGCTGGCACCTCACCCAAAGAACTTCATTGTCTGTGAAGCGCTTTGGGACGTCCTGAGGTGATGAAAGGTGCTGGAGAAATGGGAGTCTGTCTTTAAATGTTGTTCCAGGGTGTCCCTGCAGTACCGCCCTTCGTCCACCGGGTGGTGCTGGTGCTCTATTTACCATTGGCCCGTTGAGCTGGACAACACCGCCATCTCCTGGCTGAGCACCATTAATACAGGAACCAAAACAACAACAACTTCCATTTTTATTGCGCCTTTAATTGTAGTAAAAGATCCCAAGGCGCTTCACAGGAGTATTTTAAGACAAAAATGTTGACATCGAGCCACATAAGGAGAAATTAGGGCAGGTGACCAAAAGCTTGGTCAAAGAGGCCGGTTTTAAGGTGGGTCTAAAAGGAGGGGAGAGAGGCGGAGAGGTTTAGGGAGGGAATTCCAGAGCTCGGGACCAGGCAGCTGAAGGTACGGCCACCAATGGTTGAGCGATTATTATCAGGAAAGCTCAAGAGGGCAGAATTTAAGAAGCGCAGATATCTCGGTGGGTTATGGGGATGAAGGAGGTTACAGAGATAGGGAGGGTTGTACGGTCTGGAGGAGGTTACAGAGATAGGGATTGTTGTAGGGGCTGGAGGAGGTTACAGAGATAGGGATTGTTGTAGGGGCTGGAGGAGGTTACAGAGATAGGGATTGTTGTAGGGGCTGGAGGAGGTTACAGAGATAGGGAGGGTTGTGGGGGCTGGAGGAGGTTACAGAGATAGGGAGGGTTGTAGGGGCTGGAGGAGGTTACAGAGATAGGGATGGTTGTAGAGGCTGGAGGAGATTACAGAGATAGGGAAGGTTGTAGGGGCTGGAGGAGGTTACAGAGATAGGGAGGGTTGTAGGGGCTTGAGGAGGTTACAGAGATAGGGAGGGTTGTAGGGGCTGGAGGAGGTTACAGAGATAGGGAGTGGTGTCGGGGCTGGAGGAGGTTACAGAGATAGGGAGTGTTGTCGGGGCTGGAGGAGGTTACAGAGATAGGGAGGGTTGTAGGGGCTGGAGGAGGTTACAGAGATAGGGAGGGTTGTAGGGGGCTGGAGGAGGTTACAGAGATAGGGATGGTTGTAGAGGCTGGAGGAGATTACAGAGATAGGGAAGGTTGTAGGGGCTGGAGGAGGTTACAGAGATAGGGAGGGTTGTAGGGCTGGAGGAGGTTACAGAGATAGGGAGGGTTGTAGGGGCTGGAGGAGGTTACAGAGATAGGGAGTGGTGTAGGGGCTGGAGGAGGTTACAGAGATAGGGAGTGTTGTCGGGGCTGGAGGAGGTTACAGAGATAGGGAGGTTTGTAGGGGCTGGAGGAGGTTACAGAGATAGGGAGGGTTGTAGGGGCTGGAGGAGGTTACAGAGATAGGGAGTGGTGTAGTGGCTGGAGGAGGTTACAGAGATAGGGAGTGTTCGGGGCTGGAGGAGGTTACAGAGATAGGGAGGGTTGCAGGGGCTGGAGGAGGTTACAGAGATAGGGAGTGTTGGAGGGGCTGGAGGAGGTTACAGAGATAGGGAGTGTTGTAGGGGCTGGAGGAGGTTACAGAGATAGGGAGGGTTGTAGGGGCTGGAGGAGGTTGCAGAGATAGGGAGGGTTGCAGGGTCTGGAGGAGATTACAGAGATAGGGAGGGGTGTAGGGGGCTGGAGGAGGTTACAGAGATAGGGAGGGTTGTAGGGGCTGGAGGAGGTTACAGAGATAGGGAGGGTTGTAGGGGCTGGAGGAGGTTGCAGAGATAGGGAGGGTTGCAGGGTCTGGAGGAGATTACAGAGATAGGGAGGGGTGTAGGGGGCTGGAGGAGGTTACAGAGATAGGGAGGGGTGTAGGGGGCTGGAGGAGGTTACAGAGATAGGGAGGATTGTTGGGGCTGGAGGAGGTTGCAGAGATAGGGAGGGTTGTAGGGGCTGGAGGAGGTTACAGAGATAGGGAGGGTTGTAGGGGCTGGAGGAGGTTACAGAGATAGGGAGGGTTGTAGGGGCTGGAGGAGGTTACAGAGATAGGGAGGTTTGTAGGGGCTGGAGGAGGTTGCAGAGATAGGGAGGGTTGTAGGGGCTGGAGGAGGTTACAGAGATAGGGAGTGTTGGAGGGGCTGGAGGAGGTTACAGAGATAGGGAGTGTTGTAGGGGCTGGAGGAGGTTACAGAGATAGGGAGGGTTGTAGGGGCTGGAGGAGGTTACAGAGATAGGGAGGGTTGTAGGGGCTGGAGGAGGTTACAGAGATAGGGAGGGGCGAGGAGGCCGAGGAGGGATTTGAACACGGGAATGAGAATTTTGAAATCGAGGTGCTGCCGGACCGAGAGCCAATGTAGGTCAGCGAGCACAGGGGAGATGGGTGAACGGGACTTGGTGTGAGTTAGGACACGGGGCAGCAGAGTTTTGGATGAGCTCAGGTTTACGTAGGGTGGAATGTGGGAGGCCGGTCAGGAGTGTGTTGGAATAGTCAAGTCTGGAGGTAACAAAGGCTGAAGCCTCTCATCCCTGGTACCATTTTTTTTGTGAGCTGCCCTTCAACCTTCTCTGTGGCTTTAACATCCTTCCTAAGGCAATGTAGCCGACAATTTCAACCCAGAATGGAGAAGCAATGTTTTAAAAAGTCGCTGTGCACATTTAACCAGCCTGAACCTGCTGCAATACCACTTGGCCGACACCAGAGGGCGAGCTAACAGTCCCCTCTAGTGGCCGGGCGGGGTACTAGAACAGTTTGTCCTTCAGATTGAATCAGAGAATCTCACAGCACAGGAGGATCCCATTCAGCCCACCCTGCCTGTGCCGGCTCTTTGAAAAAGCTCTCCAATGAGCCCCGCTCCCCCCACCCCCGCTCTTTCCCCCGTAGCCCTGCAAATCTTTCCTTTTCAAGTATTTCTCCAATTCCCCTTTTGAAAGTTACAATTGAATCTGCTTCCAGCGCCCTTTCAGGCAGCGCGTTCCAGATCACAACAACTCGCTGCGGAAAAACATTCTCCTCATCTCCCCCTCTGGCTCTTTTACCAATTATCTTCAATCTGTGTCCTCTGGTTACCGACCCTCCTGCCACTGGAAACAGTTTCTCCTTATTTACTCCATCAAATCCCCTCATGGTTTTAAACGCCTCTATTAAATCTCCTCTTCACCTTCTCTGCTCTAAGGAGAACAACCCCAGCTTCTTCAATCTCTCCACATCACTGAAGTCCCTCATCCCTGGAACCATTCTGGTCAATCTCCCCTCAACCTTCTCTGCTCTAAGGAGAACAATCCCAGTTTCTCCAGTATCTCCACATCACTGACGTCCCTCATCGCTGGTTCTGTTCTGGTAAATCTCCAAGGCTGCCCACAATGCATACGTTGTACATATTTAAACCAATTTTCTCCTCTCCTTGATTCTTGCTGGCAAATGCTTCCATGGGCAGCAAACATTCTCAAGTACCGAGCACAAGTGGCCATTATTCATGTGTGAGCCTGGAGTATTGGCAGGCTGTTCGACTAGGGGAAGCATCATGATGCAGTCCTTGCCTGACATGCTCACACACCCACACACAGCTGACGGCTTTCATATTAGCGGAGATAAGGTAAGTTAGCAGGGCCGGTAGCTGAACCAGGCTGTTATTGAAGTATAACACATAAATAAAAGGGAATGAGATAGTTTATTCAAAAAATTGGAATATTAAAGTTTACGGGGAGTGAGCAAGAGAGTGGGATTAGACTGGGTGGGATATTAATGGGTACGGGGAGTGAGTGGGAGAGTGGGATTAGACTGGGTGGGATATTTAACGGTATGGGGAGTGAGTGGGAGAGTGGGATTAGACTGGGTGGGATGTTTTAGGGTGTGGGGAATGAGGGGGAGAGTTGGATTAGACTGGGTGGAATATTAAAGGGTGTGGGGAGTGAGGTGAATGGGATTAGACTGGGTGGGATATTAAAGGGTATGGGGAGTGAGTGGGAGAGTGGGATTAGATTGGGAGGGATATTAAAGGGTGCGGGGAGTGAGGGGGAGAGTGGGATTAGACTCGGTGGGATATTAAAGGGTGCGGTGAGTGAGGGGGCGAGTGGGATTAGACTGGGTGGGATATTAAATGGTGTGGGGAGTGAGGGGTAGAGTGGGATTAGACCGGGTGGGATATTAAAGGGGTGTGGGGAGTGAGGGGGAGGGTGGGATTAGACCAGGTGGGATATTAAATGGTGTGGGGAGTGAGGGGTAGAGTGGGATTAGACTGGGTGGGATATTAAAGGGTGTGGGGAGTGAGGGGAGAGTGGGATTAGACTGGGTGGGATATTAAAGGGTGTGGGGAGTGAGGGGGAGAGTGGGATTAGACCGGGTGGGATATTAAATGGTGTGGGGAGTGAGGGGGAGGGTGGGATTAGACTGGGTGGGATATTAAAGGGTGCGGGGAGTGAGGGGGAGAGTGGGATTAGACTGGGTGGTATATTAAAGGGTGTGGGGAATGAGGGGGAGAGTGGGGTTAGACTGGGTGGGATATTAAAGGGTGTGGGGAGTGAGGGGGAGAGTGGGATTAGACTGGGTGGGATATTAAAGGGTGTGGGGAGTGAGGGGAGAGTGGGATTAGACTGGGTGGGATATTAAAGGATGTGGGGAGTGAGGGGGAGAGTGGGATTAGACCGGGTGGGATATTAAATGGTGTGGGGAGTGAGGGGGAGGGTGGGATTAGACTGGGTGGGATATTAAAGGGTGCGGGGAGTGAGGGGGGAGAGTGGGATTAGACTGGGTGGTATATTAAAGGGTGTGGGGAATGAGGGGGAGAGTGGGGTTAGACTGGGTGGGATATTAAAGGGTGTGGGGAGTGAGGGGGAGAGTGGGATTAGACTGGGTGGGATATTAAAGGGTGTGGGGAGTGAGGGGAGAGTGGGATTAGACTGGGTGGGATATTTAAGGGTTTGGGGAGTGAGGGGGAGAGTGGGGTTAGACTGGGTGGGATATTAAAGGGTGTGGGGAGTGAGGGGGAGAGTGGGATTAGACTGGGTGGGATATTAAAGGGTGTGGGGAGTGAGGGGTAGAGTGGGATTAGACTGGGTGGGATATTAAAGGGTGCGGGGAGTGAGGGGGAGAGTGGGATTAGACTGGGTGGGATATTAAAGGGTGTGGGGAATGAGGGGGAGAGTGGGGTTAGACTGGGTGGGATATTAAAGGGTGTGGGGAGTGAGGGGGAGAGTGGGATTAGACTGGGTGGGATATTAAAGGGTGTGGGGAGTGAGGGGAGAGTGGGATTAGACTGGGTGGGATATTTAAGGGTTTGGGGAGTGAGGGGGAGAGTGGGGTTAGACTGGGTGGGATATTAAAGGGTGTGGGGAGTGAGGGGGAGAGTGGGATTAGACTGGGTGGGATATTAAAGGGTGTGGGGAGTGAGGGGTAGAGTGGGATTAGACTGGGTGGGATATTAAAGGGTGCGGGGAGTGAGGGGGAGAGTGGGATTAGACTGGGTGGGATATTAAAGGGTGTGGGGAGTGAGGGGAGAGTGGGATTAGACTGGGTGGGATATTTAAGGGTTTGGGGAGTGAGGGGGAGAGTGGGATTAGACTGGGTGGGATATTAAAGGGTGTGGGGAGTGAGGGGTAGAGTGGGATTAGACTGGGTGGGATATTAAAGGGTGTGGGGAGTGAGGGGGCGAGTGGGATTAGACTGGGTGGGATATTAAAGGGTGCGGGGAGTGAGGGGGAGAGTGGGAGTAGACTGGGTGGGATATTAAAGGGTGTGGGGAGTGAGGGGAGAGTGGGATTAGACTGGGTAGGATATTAAAGGGTGTGGGGAGTGAGGGGGAGAGTGGGATTAGACTGGGTGGGATATTAAAGGGTGTGGGGAGTGAGGGGAGAGTGGGATTAGACTGGGTGGGATATTAAAGGGTGTGGGGAGTGAGTGGGAGAGTGGGATTAGATTGGGTGGGATATTTAAGGGTGCGGGGAGTGAGGGGGAGAGTGGGATTAGGCTGGGAGGGATATTAAAGGGTGTGGGGAGTGAGGGGAGGGTGGGATTAGACTGGGTGGGATATTTAAGGGTGTGGGGAGTGAGGGGGAGAGTGGGATTAGACTGGGTGGGATATTAAAGGGTGTGGGGAGTGAGGGGGAGAGTGGGGATTAGACTGGGTGGGATATTAAAGGGTACGGGGTGTGAGGGGGAGAATGGGATTAGACTGGGTGGGATATTTAAGGGTGTGGGGAGTAGGGGGAGAGTGGGATTAGACCGGGTGGGATATTAAAGGGTTTGGGGAATGAGGGGGAGAGTGGGATTAGATTGGGTGGGATATTAAAGGGTACGGGGAGTGAGGGGGAGAATGGGATTAGACTGGGTGGGATA
The DNA here is from genome assembly GCF_052327205.1 of Somniosus microcephalus. Taxonomy (NCBI): domain Eukaryota; kingdom Metazoa; phylum Chordata; class Chondrichthyes; order Squaliformes; family Somniosidae; genus Somniosus; species Somniosus microcephalus. Next base: position 213,670,636 of record NC_140998.1, on the reverse strand, counting down.
TTAAAGGGTGTGGGGAATGAGGGGGAGAGTGGGATTAGACTGGGTGGGATATTAAAGGGTACGGGGAGTGAGGGGTAGAGTGGGATTAGACTGGGAGGAATATTAAAGGGTGCGGGGAGTGATGGGGAGAGTGGGATTAGACTGGGTGGGATATTAAAGGGTGCGGGGAGGGATGGGGAGAGTGGGATTAGACTGGGTGGGATATTAAAGTGTGTGGGGAGTGAGGGGGAGAGTGGGATTAGACTGGGGGGGATATTAAAGTGTGTGGGGAATGAGGGGGAGAGTGGGATTAGACTGGGTGGGATATTAAAGGGTATGGGGAGTGAGGGGGAGAGTGGGATTAGACTGGGAGGAACATTAAAGGGTGCGGGGAGTGAGGGGGAGAGTGGGATTAGACTGGGTGGGATATTTAAGGGTGCGGGGAGTGAGGGGGAGAGTGGGATTAGACTGGGTGGGATATTAAAGGGTACGGGGAGTGAGGGTGAGAATGGGATTAGACTGGGTGGGATATTAAAGGGTACGGGGAGTGAGGGGAGAGTGGGATTAGACTGGTGGGATATTAAAGGGTGCGGGGAATGAGGGGGAGAGTGGGATTAGACTGGGTGGGATATTTAACGGTATGGGGAGTGAGTGGGAGAGTGGGATTAGACTGGGTGGGATGTTTTAGGGTGTGGGGAATGAGGGGGAGAGTTGGATTAGACTGGGTGGAATATTAAAGGGTGTGGGGAGTGAGGTGAATGGGATTAGACTGGGTGGGATATTAAAGGGTATGGGGAGTGAGTGGGAGAGTGGGATTAGATTGGGAGGGATATTAAAGGGTGCGGGGAGTGAGGGGGAGAGTGGGATTAGACTCGGTGGGATATTAAAGGGTGCGGTGAGTGAGGGGGCGAGTGGGATTAGACTGGGTGGGATATTAAATGGTGTGGGGAGTGAGGGGTAGAGTGGGATTAGACCGGGTGGGATATTAAAGGGTGTGGGGAGTGAGGGGGAGGGTGGGATTAGACCGGGTGGGATATTAAATGGTGTGGGGAGTGAGGGTAGAGTGGGATTAGACTGGGTGGGATATTAAAGGGTGTGGGGAGTGAGGGGAGAGTGGGATTAGACTGGGTGGGATATTAAAGGGTGTGGGGAGTGAGGGGGAGAGTGGGATTAGACCGGGTGGGATATTAAATGGTGTGGGGAGTGAGGGGGAGGGTGGGATTAGACTGGGTGGGATATTAAAGGGTGCGGGGAGTGAGGGGGAGAGTGGGATTAGACTGGGTGGTATATTAAAGGGTGTGGGGAATGAGGGGGAGAGTGGGGTTAGACTGGGTGGGATATTAAAGGGTGTGGGGAGTGAGGGGGAGAGTGGGATTAGACTGGGTGGGATATTAAAGGGTGTGGGGAGTGAGGGGAGAGTGGGATTAGACTGGGTGGGATATTAAAGGATGTGGGGAGTGAGGGGGAGAGTGGGATTAGACCGGGTGGGATATTAAATGGTGTGGGGAGTGAGGGGGAGGGTGGGATTAGACTGGGTGGGATATTAAAGGGTGCGGGGAGTGAGGGGGAGTGTGGGATTAGACTGGGTGGTATATTAAAGGGTGTGGGGAATGAGGGGGAGAGTGGGGTTAGACTGGGTGGGATATTAAAGGGTGTGGGGAGTGAGGGGGAGAGTGGGATTAGACTGGGTGGGATATTAAAGGGTGTGGGGAGTGAGGGGAGAGTGGGATTAGACTGGGTGGGATATTTAAGGGTTTGGGGAGTGAGGGGGAGAGTGGGGTTAGACTGGGTGGGATATTAAAGGGTGTGGGGAGTGAGGGGGGAGAGTGGGATTAGACTGGGTGGGATATTAAAGGGTGTGGGGAGTGAGGGGTAGAGTGGGATTAGACTGGGTGGGATATTAAAGGGTGCGGGGAGTGAGGGGGAGAGTGGGATTAGACTGGGTGGGATATTAAAGGGTGTGGGGAATGAGGGGGAGAGTGGGGTTAGACTGGGTGGGATATTAAAGGGTGTGGGGAGTGAGGGGGAGAGTGGGATTAGACTGGGTGGGATATTAAAGGGTGTGGGGAGTGAGGGGAGAGTGGGATTAGACTGGGTGGATATTTAAGGGTTTGGGGAGTGAGGGGGAGAGTGGGGTTAGACTGGGTGGGATATTAAAGGGTGTGGGGAGTGAGGGGGAGAGTGGGATTAGACTGGTGGGATATTAAAGGGTGTGGGGAGTGAGGGTAGAGTGGGATTAGACTGGGTGGGATATTAAAGGGTGCGGGGAGTGAGGGGGAGAGTGGGATTAGACTGGGTGGGATATTAAAGGGTGTGGGGAGTGAGGGGAGAGTGGGATTAGACTGGGTGGGATATTTAAGGGTTTGGGGAGTGAGGGGGAGAGTGGGATTAGACTGGGTGGGATATTAAAGGGTGTGGGGAGTGAGGGGTAGAGTGGGATTAGACTGGGTGGATATTAAAGGGTGTGGGGAGTGAGGGGGCGAGTGGGATTAGACTGGGTGGGATATTAAAGGGTGCGGGGAGTGAGGGGGAGAGTGGGAGTAGACTGGGTGGGATATTAAAGGGTGTGGGGAGTGAGGGGAGAGTGGGATTAGACTGGGTAGGATATTAAAGGGTGTGGGGAGTGAGGGGGAGAGTGGGATTAGACTGGGTGGGATATTAAAGGGTGTGGGGAGTGAGGGGAGAGTGGGATTAGACTGGGTGGGATATTAAAGGGTGTGGGGAGTGAGTGGGAGAGTGGGATTAGATTGGGTGGGATATTTAAGGGTGCGGGGAGTGAGGGGGAGAGTGGGATTAGGCTGGGAGGGATATTAAAGGGTGTGGGGAGTGAGGGGAGGGTGGGATTAGACTGGGTGGGATATTTAAGGGTGTGGGGAGTGAGGGGGAGAGTGGGATTAGACTGGGTGGGATATTAAAGGGTGTGGGGAGTGAGGGGGAGAGTGGGATTAGACTGGGTGGGATATTAAAGGGTACGGGGTGTGAGGGGGAGAATGGGATTAGACTGGGTGGGATATTTAAGGGTGTGGGGAGTAGGGGGAGAGTGGGATTAGACCGGGTGGGATATTAAAGGGTTTGGGAATGAGGGGGAGAGTGGGATTAGATTGGGTGGGATATTAAAGGGTACGGGGAGTGAGGGGGAGAATGGGATTAGACTGGGTGGGATATTAAAGGGTGTGGGGAATGAGGGGGAGAGTGGGATTAGACTGGGTGGGATATTAAAGGGTACGGGGAGTGAGGGGTAGAGTGGGATTAGACTGGGAGGAATATTAAAGGGTGCGGGGAGTGATGGGGAGAGTGGGATTAGACTGGGTGGGATATTAAAGGGTGCGGGGAGGGATGGGGAGAGTGGGATTAGATTGGGTGGGATATTAAAGTGTGTGGGGAGTGAGGGGGAGAGTGGGATTAGACTGGGGGGGATATTAAAGTGTGTGGGGAATGAGGGGGAGAGTGGGATTAGACTGGGTGGGATATTAAAGGGTATGGGGAGTGAGGGGGAGAGTGGGATTAGACTGGGAGGAACATTAAAGGGTGCGGGGAGTGAGGGGGAGAGTGGATTAGACTGGGTGGGATATTAAAGGGTGCGGGGAGTGAGGGGGAGAGTGGGATTAGACTGGGTGGGATATTAAAGGGTACGGGGAGTGAGGGTGAGAATGGGATTAGACTGGGTGGGATATTAAAGGGTACGGGGAGTGAGGGGGAGAGTGGGATTAGACTGGGTGGGATATTAAAGGGTGCGGGGAATGAGGGGGAGAGTGGGATTAGACTGGGTGGGATATTAAAGGGTACGGGGAGTGAGGGGTAGAGTGGGAATAGACTGGGAGGAATATTAAAGGGTGCGGGGAGTGAGGGGGAGAGTGGGGTTAGACTGGGTGGGATATTAAAGGGTGTGGGGAGTGAGGGGGAGAGTGGGATTAGACTGGGTGGGGTATTTAAGGGTGTGGGGAGTGAGGGGGAGAGTGGGATTAGACTGGGTGGGATATTTAAGGGTGTGGGGAGTGAGGGGGAGAGTGGGATTAGACCGGGTGGGATATTTAAGGGTGTGGGGAGTGAGGGGGAGAGTGGGATTAGACTGGGTGGGATATTTAACGGTGTGGGGAGTGAGGGGGTGAGTGGGATTAGACTGGGTGGGATATTTAAGGGTGTGGGGAGTGAGGGGGAGAGTGGGATTAGACTGGGTGGGATATTTAAGGGTGTGGGGAGTGAGGGGGAGAGTGGGATTAGACCGGGTGGGATATTAAAGGGTGCGGGGAGTGAGGGGGAGAGTGGAATTAGACTGGGTGGGATATTAAAGGGTGTGGGGAGTGAGGGGGAGAGTGGGATTAGACCGGGTGGGATATTTAAGGGTGTGGGGAGTGAGGGGGAGAATGGGATTAGACTGGGTGGGATATTTAACGGTGTGGGGAGTGAGGGGGAGGGTGGGATTAGACTGGGTGGGATATTAAAGGGTACGGGGAGTGAGGGGGTGAGTGGGATTAGACTGGGTGGGATATTTAAGGGTGTGGGGAGTGAGGGGCAGAGTGGGATTAGACTGGGTGGGATATTTAAGGGTGTGGGGAGTGAGGGGGAGAGTGGGATTAGACTGGGTGGGATATTTAAGGGTGTGGGGAGTGAGGGGGAGAGTGGGATTAGACCGGGTGGGATATTTAAGGGTGTGGGGAGTGAGGGGGAGAGTGGGATTAGACCGGGTGGGATATTTAAGGGTGTGGGGAGTGAGGGAGAGAGTGGGATTAGACTGCGTGGGATATTTAAGGGTGTGGGGAGTGAGGGGGAGAGTGGGATTCGACCGGGTGCAATATTTAAGGGTGCAGGGAGTGAGGGGGAGAGTGGGATTAGACCGGGTGGGATATTTAAGGGTGTGGGGAGTGAGGGGGAGAGTGGGATTAGACCGGGTGGGATATTTAAGGGTGTGGGGAGTGAGGGGGAGAGTGGGATTAGACCGGGTGGGATATTTAAGGGTGTGGGGAGTGAGGGGGAGAGTGGGATTAGACCGGGTGGGATATTTAAGGGTGTGGGGAGTGAGGGGGAGAGTGGGATTCGACCGGGTGCAATATTTAAGGGTGCAGGGAGTGAGGGGGAGAGTGGGATTAGACCGGGTGGGATATTTAAGGGTGTGGGGAGTGAGGGGGAGAGTGGGATTCGACCGGGTGCAATATTTAAGGGTGTGGGGAGTGAGGGGAGAGTGGGATTAGACTGGGTGGGATATTTAAGGGTGTGGGGAGTGAAGGGGAGAGTGGGATTAGACCGGGTGGGATATTTAAGGGTGCGGGGTGTGAGCAGGACAGTAGAAATTCTTTTACACAGTGAGTTGTTGTGATCTGGAGCGCACTGCCTGAAAGGGCGGTGGAAGCAGATTCAATAGTAACTTTCAAAAGGGGAATTGGAGAAACACTTCGAAAGGAAAGATTCACAGGGCTGTGGGGAAAGAGCAGGGGGGAGTGGGACTAATTGGAGAGCTCGTTCAAAGAGGCGGCAGAGGCACGATGGGCCGAATGGCCTCCTCCTGTGCGGTATCATTCTATGATTCTAATGGAGGTAGTATCTCACTAGTTACACTGAGGTAACTTGTGATACGATGTGCTCTAAACTGAATCTAACACTTCTGTAGTCGAATACTGTGAGCTAGCACAGACCCGGTGGGCTGAATGGCCTCTTTCCTGTTGTCAATGGCCCAACAGAACTCGGCACATCTTTGGCAGCCTTGACAAGATATGCTCAAATCTAAGATCAGGAGAGTAGAGGAGACAACAGGAATCATCAAAATCATCTTTAAGCAAATAGGAAATTATTACCTGTAGCTGGTGAATGTCATCTCCTTCTCTTTTGTAATATTCCAGGTAGAGAATTTAAAATCCCCAATTCTTCAGTCTCGATGCAGCTCCGTGTGAAGTGAGACTAGTTCCTGATTCACAACTTAATTCTGTTCCAAGGAAGTTGTTCTGTGGCATTCCTTGCTGGCTCCCCACGGGTGCTCAGCAGCTGACGACAGATGCTTCACATCACTGACTCAGAATAACACACACACTAAAGTCCCACAATTTCCTGGATCGGACTGTAACAACAACAATGACACGTTACATTTATATAGCGCCTTTACTGTAGTAAAACGTCCCAGGGTGCTTCACAGGAGCGTAAATCAGACACAATTTGACACCGAGCCACATGAGGAGATATTAGGACAGGCGACCAAAAGCTTGGTCAAAGAGGTCGGTTTTAAGGAATGTCTTATAAAGGGACATATCCCCATGGATTATCCGATCCTTTACTCCCTCACTGTGTCCTGTTGGCATATGCAAAATATTTTTGATATAAAATAGAGTTTCATTACGTAATCTCTTCTGTACAGATAATAGTCTCACTCTATTGTTACAATAATTAATACATATTATGTACCTGTAAACAAAACTGAGGCAACATCGTGTCGAGGCTCGCCCTGAACTCAGTGTGTGGCTCCTAATAATCTCTATGTTCGATATTAAAGAAAGACTTATTATCGTAGAACGATACAGCACAGGAGGAGGCCATTCGGCTCATCGTGCCTGTGCCGGCTCTTTGAACGAGCTCTCCAATTAGTCCCACTCCCCCCTGCTCTTTCCCCACAGTGCTGTGAATTTTTGCCCTTCAAGTATTTCTCCAATTCCCCTTTTGAAAGTCACTATTGAATCTGCTTCCACCGCCCTTTCAGGCAGCGCGTTCCAGATCACAACAACTCGCTGCATAAAAAACATTCTCCTCATCTCCCCCTCTGGTTCTTTGGCCGATTATCTTCAATCTGTGTCCTCTGGTTACCGACCCTCCTGCCACTGGAAACAGTTTCTCCTTATTTACTCCATCAAAACCCCTCATGATTTTGAACGCCTCTATTAAATCTCCCCTTAACATTCTCTGCTCTAAGGAGAACAATCCCAGCTTCTCCAGTCTCTCCAAATCATTGAAGTCCCTCATCCCTGAAGCCATTCTGGTCAATCTCCCCTTAACCTTCTCTGCTCTAAGGAGAACAACCCCAGCTTCTCCAGCCTCCGATCTTCGGGTAAGCATTCTCCAAGGTGGCCTTCGAGACACATGACAACGCAAAATCATCGAGCAGCAACTGATAGCCAAGTTCCGCACTCATGAGGACGGCCTCAACTGGGATCTTGGGTTCATGTCACGCTACATGTAACCCCACCTGACGTAGAGTCATCCAGACTCGAGTCGTCGTTGGTTTGTTCTCTCTACACAGATGCGGCCGGACCTGCTGTGATTTCCAGCAAAAAAATAGTTTTTTGTTTGTTTTTTGCTTTTCTTACAGACCCCAGCAATCTGCAACATTTGACCTCTTGTGACCCCACCTCACTGTTCTTTGATGTAATGTTTTCCTGACTGACCTGTTTGGACACCATTCACACCTTTGATTGCTGTGATTATCTCTCTGCCGAGGTGTGATAAAGGGCAGTTAGAAAGATTACCTGTAATCATCTGGCAGTACTCTCTGACTATATAAGCTGTGCCTATATGCATCTCTCCACTTCACCTGACGAAGGAGCAGCGCTCCGAAAGCTTGTGATTTCAAATAAAGCTGTTGGACTATAACCTGGTGTTGTGTGACTTCTCACATTTGATTTGTCCACCCCAGTCCAACACTGGCATCTCCATATCAGATAAATGCAAGTTGTTGTTGTTGTTTTGGTTCCTGTATTAATGGTGCTCAGCCAGGAGATGGCGGTGTTGTCCAGCTCAACGGGCCAATGGTAAACAGAGCACCAGCACCACCCAGTGGACAAACGGCGGTGCTGCAGGGACACCCTGGAACAACATGAAAGACAGACTCCCATTTCTCCAGGACCGTTCACAACCTCAGGACATCCCAAAGCGCTTCACAGCCAATGAAGTACTTTTGCAGTTCGGTCACTGTTGTAATCTAGGAAACACGGCAGCCAATTTATGCACAGCAAGCTCCCACAAACAGCAATGTGATAATGACCGGATAATCTGTTTTAGTGATATTGGTTGAGGGATAAATATTGGCCCCAGGACACCGGGGAGAACTCCCCCTGCTCTTCTTCCAATAGTGGTCATGGGATCTTTTACATCCACCTGAGAGGGCAGATGGGGCCTTGGTTTAACCTCTCCAAAAAACTGCCCTTCCGACAGTGCGGCGCTCCATCAGTACTGCCCCTCCGACAGTGCGGCGCTCCCTCAGTACTGCCCCTCCGACAGTGCGGCGCTCCCTCAGTACTGCCCCCCCGACAGTGCGGCGCTCCCTCAGTACCGCCCCTCCAACAGTGCGGCGCTCCCTCAGTACTGCCCCTCCAACAGTGCGGCACTCCCTCAGTACTGCCCCTCCGACAGTGCAGTGCTCCCTCAGTACTGCCCCTCCGACAGTGCGGCGCGCCCTCAGTACTGCCCCTCCGACAGTGCGGTGCTCCCTCAGTACTGCCCCTCCGACAGTGCGGTGCTCCCTCAGTACTGCCCCTCCGACAGTGCAGCACTCCCTCAGTACTGCCCCTCTGACAGTGCGGTGCTCCCTCAGTACTCCCCGTCCGACAGTGCAGTGCTCCCTCAGTACGGCCCGGCATATCCCTCACTCTACCATTACCATCAAGCCAGGGGACGGTTCAATGAGGAGTGTAGAAGAGCATGCCAGGAGCAGCACCAAGCGTACCTAAAAATGAGGTGTCAACCTGGGGAAGCCGCAACACAGGACTACATGCATGCTAAACAGCGGAAGCAGCATGCTATAGACAGGGCTAAGCGATCCCACAATCAACGGATCAGATCAAAGCTCTGCAGTCCTGCCACATCCAGTTGTGAATGGTGGTGGACAATTAAACAACTAACGGGAGGAGGAGGCTCCATGAATATCCCCATCTTCAATGATGGCGGAGCCCAGCACGTGAGTGCAAAAGACAAGGCTGAAACATTTGCAAACATCTTCAGCCAGAAGTGCCGAGTGAATGATCCATCTCAGCCTCCTCCTGAGATCCCCACCACCACAGAAGCCAGTCTTCAACCAATTCGATTCACTCCACGTGATAGCAAGAAACGGCTGAGTGCACTGGATACAGCAAAAGCTACGGGTCCTGAGCGTATCTTGGCTGTCGTGCTGAAGACTTGTGCTCCAGAATTAACCGTGCTCTTAGCCAAGCTGTTCCAGTGTAGCTACAACACTGTCATCTACCCGACAATGCGGAAAACTGCCCGGGTATGTCCTGTCCACAAAGAGGTTGAAGGGGAACATTGGGTAGGGCACGAAAGAACTCTCCTGATCTTACTCAGGGAATGCCATGGCATTGTTTACATTACATCTCCGCCCCTGCCGCAGCCTCAGCTCATCCGCTGCTGAAACCCTCACCCGTGCCTCCAGACTCGACTATTCCAACGTTCTCCTGGCCGACACCCCACCTTCCACCCTGTGTAAACTGAGCTCCTCCAAAACTCTGCTACCCCGTGTCCTAACTCGCACCCAGCCCCCTTCACCCGTCACCCCCTGTCGCTCGCTGACCTACACTGGCTCCAGGTTAAGCAACGCCTCGATTTTAAAATTCTCATCCTCGACTTCAAACCCCTTCATGGCCTCCTCTCCCTCTCCCTATCTCTGTAACCTCCTCCAGCCCCACAACCCTCCCTATCTCTGTAACCTCCTCCAGCCCTTACAACCCTTCCTATCTCTGTAACCTCCTCCAGCCCCCTACAACCCTCCCTATCTCTGTAACCTCCTCCAGCCCGTACAACCCTCCCTATCTCTGTAACCTCCTCCAGCCCCTACAACCCTCCCTATCTCTGTAACCTCCTCCAGCCCCTACAACCCTCCCTATCTCTGTAACCTCCTCCAGCCCCTACAACCCTCCCTATCTCTGTAACCTCCTCCAGCCCCTACAACCCTCCCTATCTCTGTAATGCCCTCCAGCCCCTACAACCCTCCCCATCTCTGTAACCTCCTCCAGCCCCTACAACCCTCCCTATCTCTGTAACCTCCTCCAGCCCCTACAATCCTCCCTATCTCTGTAACCTCCTCCAGCCCCTACAACCCTCCCTATCTCTGTAACCTCCTCCAGCCCCTACAACCCTCCCTATCTCTGTAACCTCCTCCAGCCCCTACAACCCTCCCTATCTCTGTAACCTCCTCCAGCCCCTACAACCCTCCCTATCTCTGTAACCTCCTCCAGCCCCTACAACCCTCCCTATCTCTGTAACTTCCTCCAGCCCCTACAACCCTCCCTATCTCTGTAACCTCCTCCAGCCCCTACAAACCTCCCTATCTCTGTAACCTCCTCCAGCCCCACAACCCTCCCTATCTCTGTAACCTCCTTCAGCCCCTACAATCCCCCCTATCTCTGAAACCTCCTCCAGCCCCACAACCCATGGAATAAACGGGACAGTGACAGCATGGATACGGAATTGGCTAAGTGACAGGAAACAGAGAGTAGTGGTGAACGGTTGTTTTTCGGACTGGAGGAAGGTATACAGTGGTGTTCCCCAGGGGTCGGTACTAGGACCACTGCTTTTCTTGATATATATTAATGACTTAGACTAGGGTGTACAGGGCACAATTTCAAAATTTGCAGATGACACAAAACTTGGCAGTACAGTGAACAGTGAGAAGGAGAGTGATAGACTTCAAGAGGATATAGACAGGCTGGTGGAATGGGCGGACACGTGGCAGATGAAATTTAACGCAGAAAAGTGCAAAGTGATACATTTTGGTAGGAAGAACGAGGAGAGGCAATATAAACTAAAGGGTACAATTCTAAAGGGGGTGCATGAACAGAGAGACCTGGGGTATATGTGCACAAATCATTGAAGGTGGCAGGGCAGGTTGAGAAACTGGTTTAAAAAGCATACGGGATCCTGGGCTTCATAAATAGAGGCACAGGGTACAAAATCAAGGAAGTTATGATGAACCTTTATAAAACACTGGTTCGACCTCAACTGGAGTATTGTGTCCAATTCTGGGCCCCGCACTTTAGGAAGGATGTGAAGGCCTTAGAGAAGGTGCAGGAAAGATTTACTAAAATGGTCCCAGGGATGAGTGACTTCAGTGATGTGGAGAGACTGGAGAAGCTGGGGTTGTTCTCCTTAGAGCAGAGAAGGTTGAGAGGAGATTTGATCGAGGTGTTCCAAATCATGAGTGTTCTGGACAGAGCAGAGAGAGAGAAACTGTTCCCATTGGCGGAAGGGTCGTGAACCAGAGGACACAGATTGAAGGTGAATGGCAGAACAACCAAAGGCGACATGAGGAAACGCTTTTTTACGCAGTGAGTGGTTAGGATCTGGAATGCGCTGCCTGAAAGGGTGGTGGAGGCAGATTCAATCGTGGCTTTCAAAAGGGAATTGGATAAGTACCTGAAGGAAAAACATTCACAGGGCTACGGGGAAAGGGCGGGGGAGTGGGACTGGCGGAGGTGCTCTGGCAGAGAGCCGGCACGGGCTCGAGGGGCCGAATGGCCTCCTTCTGTGCTGTAACCATTCTCTGATTCTGACCCTCCCAGATCTCTGCGCTCCTCCAATTCTGGCCTCTATCGCATCCCCCGATTTTAATCGCTCCACCATTGGCGGCCGTGCCTTCAGCCGCCTGGGCCCCGAGCTCTGGAATTCCCTCCCTAAACCTCTCCGCCTCTCTCTCCTCCTTTAAGACGCTCCTTAAAACCGACCTCTTTGGCGAAGCGTTTGGTCACCTGTCCTAATATCGCCTTATGTGGCTCGGTGTCAAATTTTGTTTGATAATCGCTCCTGTGAAGCTTCTTGGGACGTTTTACTATGTTATAGACGCTATATAAATGGAAGTTGTTGTTGTTGTTTTGGTTCCTGTATTAACGGTGCTCAGCCAGGAGATGGCGGTGTTGTCCAGCTCAACGGGCCAATGGTAAACCGAGCACCAGCTCCACCCTGTGGACAAAGGGCGGTACTGCAGGGACACCCTGGAACAACATTTAAAGACAGACTCCCATTTCTCCAGCACCTTTCACCACCTCAGGACGTCCCAAAGCGCTTCACAGCCAATGAAGTACTTTTGCAGTTCGGTCACTGTTGTAATGTAGGAAACGCGTCAGCCAATTTACTCACAGCAAGCTCCCACAAACAGCAATGTTATAATGACCAGATCATCTGTTTTAGTGATGTTGGTTGAGGGATAAATATTGGCCCCAGGACACCGGGGAGAACTCCCCCCTGCTCTTCTTCCAAATAGTGGTGGTGGGATCATTTACATCCACCTGAGAGGGCAGACGGGGCCTTGGTTTAACCTCTCCAAGAAACTGCCATTCCGACAGTGCAGCGCTCCCTCAGTAGTGCCCCTCCGACAGTGCAGCGCTCCCTCAGTACCGCCCCTCCGACAGTGCAGCGCTCCCTCAGTTCTGCCCCTATGACAGTGCGGCGCTCCCTCTGTACCGCCCCTCTGACAGCGTGACGCTCCCTCAGTACTGCCCCTCCGACAGTGCGGTGCTCCCTCAGTACTGCCCCTCCGACAGTGCGGCGCTCCCTCAGTTCTGCCCCTATGACAGTGCGGCGCTTCCTCAGTACCGCCCCTCTGACAGTGTGACACTCCCTCAGTACTGCCCCTCCGACAGTGCGGCGCTCCCTCAGTACTGCCCCTCCGACAGTGCGGCGCTCCCTCAGTACTGCCCCTCCGACAGTGCAGCACTCCCTCAGTACTGCACCTCCGACAGTGAGGTGCTCCCTCAGAATTCTCCTCCGACAGTGCGGCGCTCCCTCAGTACTGCCCGTCTGACAGTGCGGCGCTCCCTCAGTACTGCCCCTCTGACAGTGCGGTGCTCCCTCAGTACTGCCACTCCGACAGTACGACGCTCCCTCAGTACTGCCCCTCCGACAGTGCAGCACTCCCTCAGTACTGCCCCTCCAACAGTGCGGCGCTCCCTCAGTACTGCGCCTCTGACAGTGCAGTGCTCCCTCAGTACTACCACTCCGACAGTGCGACGCTCCCTCAGTACTGCCCCTCCGACAGTGCAGCACTCCCTCAGTACTGCCACTCCGACAGCGCGGCGCTCCCTCAGTACTGCCCCTCCGACAGTGCGGCGCTCCCTCAGTATTGCCTCTCCGACAGTGCGGCAATCCCTCAGAACTGCCCCTCCCACAGTGCAGCACTCCCTCAGTACTGCCACTCCGACAGCGTGGCGCTCCCTCAGTACTGCCCCTCTGACAGTGCGGCGCTCCCTCAGTACTGCCCCTCCGACAGTGCGGCACTCCCTCAGTACTGCCCCTCCGACAGTGCGATACTCCCTCAGTACTGCCCCTCCGACAGTGCGGCGCTCCCTCAGTACTGCCCCTCCGACAGTGCGGCGCTCCCTCAGTACTGCCCCTCCGACAGTGCGGCGCTCCCTCATTACTGCCCCTCCGACAGTGCGGCGCTCCCTCAGTACTGCCCCTCCGACAGTGCGGTGCTCCCTCAGTACTGCCCCTCCGACAGTGCGGTGCTCCCTCAGTACTGCCCCTCCGACAGTGCGGCGCTCCCTCAGTACTGCCCCTCCGACAGTGCGATGCTCCCTCAGAACTGCCCCTCCGACAGTGCGGCGCTCCCTCAGTACTGCCCCTCCGACAGTGCGGCGCTCCCTCAGTACCGCCCCTCCGACAGTGCGGCGCTCCCTCAGTACTGCCCCTCCGACAGTGCGGCACTCCCTCAGTACTGCCTCTCCGACAGTGCGGCACTCCCTCAGTACTGCCCCTCTGACAGTGCGGCGCTCCCTCAGTACTGACCCTCCCACAGTGCGGCGCTCCCTCAGTACTGCCCCTCCGACAGTGCGGCGCTCCCTCAGTACTGACCCTCCGACAGTGCGGCGCTCCCTCAGTACTGCCCCTCCGACAGTGCAGCGCTCCCTCAGTACTGCACTGGGAGTGTTTGCCTCGGTGTTTGTGCTCCAGTCTCTGGGCTGGGCCTTGAACCCAGGATCTTCTGACTCAGGGCCGAGAGCGTTACCCACTGAGCCACGGCTGAGACATAAATTGAAGAATAATCTCCTGGACTCGGCTTCCAGCAACCCTGGAGAAAAGTTATTGCAGCAACAAAAAGGAAATGTTTTTATTTCGTTTTCCTTGAACACTCTTTTTTATTAGTTAGAAAAATATTGGAGGTCACTCGGTGGTGACGGCTGCTTGATTGACAGTCAAGAATCGTCCAATCGGTGCGGGAAGGCGGAGCGTCGTGATGGTGGTTGTGTCGGGCGACCAATGGTGTAAGTGTTGGGGGCGGGCGGTTGGCGGTGGGAAGACCTTCAGATGATAGCCCCAGGAATGCGACCGACCGGAGTTGGAAACTCGATCCCTGCTTGAAGCGACCGTGAAGCTGTCGGATCGTCATAAAGGCCCAATCTGTTGACTTTGGGGAAGGAAACCTGCCGTCCTTTGAGGGAAGCTTACAATAAATCAAGGGGAGGAACTTACTCGAGTCAATGTAAGTAAAAAAAAATGATAATGGAGAAAATAATTCAAGGGAAGTAAAAAAAAATGATAATGGAGAAAATAATGGGACTTAAGATAGACAAATCACCAGGACCTGATGGTTTCCACCCCAGGCTATTAAAAGAAGCAGGTGGGGAAACTGTAGATGCGTTAGTAATGATCTTGCCAAACTCTCTTCATTCAGGAATTGTCACCTTGCCAATTACCAATGTCACTCCATTATTTGAAAAGGGTAGGAGAGATAAATATCTAAATAACTAAGTACAGTAAATAGATTTTTCAAAGGCAGTTCATTTTTATTTTTTATAAAAAGACCTTAAAAATGAAATCCTGAAAAGGAGGATTCAACTCAACCAAAGGGGCACGAAATGTCCAAGTCGGCCGCATCCGTCTCGACTGTAGGCACATGTATTAAGCTTAACAAGGTGTGCAAGTGTCTCAGACCGAGAAGACACACGATTAAGAGCGAGAGCGTTACTTCATTTCCCAATCACTGACCCAAGCACCTGGTCGAGATCTTTTAACCGAATGCGGACCAGAACCAGGATCTGGGACCTTGGCCTCTGTATTCTGTGTCACACCACATGGTTCCACCCATCCACTGAGCCATCAGGGCGGATACTAATTGTACTTTCAAAGGCGGAAGTGCTAAAATAGTTGTTTATTGTAACTCTAGTTCATTCTGTAATCATTCATCTATGAAATATTACAAATATTATATCTGCCAGCAACTTTTCCCATCGTAATTTCCTCCATCCACATTTACAACGGGAACTGCCTATGTAAACATGTCACGCTGTAATTACGCCCTCCCACCAGTGGTGGCGCTGTTTCATGTTTTCCAGTTCCTCAGTCTGTACTGTAGAGAATCTCCCAATGCTCAAACCAACTCTGTTTCCCTGCTTCCCAGATTGAACATAAGAAATAGGAGCAGGAGTAGGCCATTCGGCTCCTCGAGCCTGCTCCGCCATTCAATAAGATCATGGTTGATCATCAACCTCAACTCCACGTTCCCGCCCTATCCGTTGATTCCCTACAGTCCAAAAATCTATCGATCTCAGCCTTGAATATACCCAACGACTGAGCATCCACAGCCCTCTGGGGTAGAGAATTCCACAGATTCACCGCCCTCTGAGTGAAGAAATTCCTCCTCATCTCAGTCCTAAATGGCCGAGCCCTTATCCTGAGACTGTGACCCCTGGTTCTAGACTCTCCAACCCAGGGGGAAACAGCCTCTCAGCATCTACCCTGTCAATCCCCCTCAGAATCTTATACGTTTCAATGAGATCATCTCTCATTCTTCTAAACTCCAGAGAGTACAGGCCCAGTCTACTCAATCTCTCCTCATAGGACAACCCTCTCATCCCAGGGAGCAATCTGGTGGCTGTTAGTTTTGCGATTTAACAACGAATGATAATATAAACATAATAAACAGGAGCAGGAATAGGCCACTCGGCCCCTCGGGCCTGCTCCGCCAAATCATCAAAGCCTTGAAAGAAAATAAGCATGACTATAAAATGGCGAGTGAATTATAGCGATCTGCCCCGCTCCAGTCACCCTCTCACCCTGGCTCCCCCTTGAAGCGTACACTTGGCAAGGACCACTCGGTAAACATTCACAGACTGGAACATGAAGGACGAAATGAAAATTGCCTCAAACACGCGCACGCACGGGATCGAATTTGCATGTTCGGTTCTGGTGGTCCCTCGATCAATACCCAAAGATATTTATAAAATCACAATGGAGAGAAGGATGACTCCAGCAGTGAGGGGGCAATGCTGAAGGAGGACGCAAGCGATTGAACCCAGTGGGAATGATCTGGGCAATATCATCACCCAACCTTGTGACCATGTGAGCCAACGCCAGCTCGAAGAAACTGCATCAGATTATGTCAAGAAGATGAGAAGATTTTTTGGGGTGGGGTTGAGGTCCTGTGGAAGGTGAAGTGGAGTTTTGAACAATTCGCTCCTTCTGGTCCCAGAACGCGGGCTCCTCATTCTTGCTCACATTATACATTGGCGTACACAGAACTCTCGTCGAACTCGCAGTTTTCGTAAAGATTACGATCTTGATAGCGATTGCTGTGTCGGTTAGATTTGATTTCCTTCTCCTTCTCCTCTTTGCTCTGTATTAGAAAAGGAAATGAGCAGGGTGACAATCCGGCTGGTCCGTATTCGGTGCCTTTGAGCCCAATTAGAATATTCCACTCGCAACTGATGCTATTGATTGTTGATACAGAACAGTGTAGGAACAGGAGGCCCATTCAGCCCCTCGAGCCTGTTACACAGGAACAGGAGGAGGCCCATTCAGCCCCTCGAGCCTGTTACACAGGAACAGGAGGAGGCCCATTCAGCCCCTCGAGCCTGTTACACAGGAACAGGAGCAGGCCCATTCAGCCCCTCGAGCCTGTTACACAGGAACAGGAGGCCCATTCAGCCTCTCGAGCCTGTTACACAGGAACAGGAGGAGGCCCATTTAGCACCTCGAGCCTTTTACACAGGAACAGGAGGAGGCCCATTCGGCCCCTCGAGCCTGTTACACAGGAACAGGAGGAGGCCCATTCAGCCCCTCGAGCCTGTTACAAAGGAACAGGAGGAGGCCCATTCTTCCCCTCGAGCCTGTTACACAGGAACAGGAGGAGGCCCATTCAGCCCCTCGAGCCTGTTACCACAGGAACAGGAGGAGGCCCATTCAGCCCCCACGAGCCTGTTACACAGGAACAGGAGGAGGCCCATTCAGCCCCTCGAGCCTGTTACACAGGAACAGGAGGAGGCCAATTCAGCCCCTCGAGCTTGTTACACAGGAACAGGAGGAGGCCCATTCAGCCCCTCGAGCCTGTTACATTGGAACAGGAGGAGGCCCATTCAGCCCCTCGAGACTGTTACACTGGAACAGGAGGAGGCCCATTCAGCCCCTCGAGCCTGTTACACAGAAACAGGAGGAGGCCCATTCAGTCCCTCGAGCCTGTTACACAGGAACAGGAGGCCCATTCAGCCCCTCCAGCCTGTTACACAGGAACAGGAGGAGGCCCATTCAGCCCCTCGAGCCTGTTACACTGGAACAGGAGGAGGCCCATTCAGCCCCTCGAGCCTGTTACACTGGAACAGGAGGAGGCCCATTCAGCCCCTAGAGACTGTTACACAGGAACAGGAGGAGGCCCATTCAGCCCCTCGAGCCTGTTACACGGGAACAAAAGGAGGCCCATTCAGTCCCTTCGAGCCTGTTACACTGGAACAGGAGGAGCCCATTCAGCCACTCTAAACTGTTACACAGGAACAGGAGGAGGACCATTCAGCCCCTCGAGCCTGTTACACTGGAACAGGAGGAGGCCCATTCAGCCCCTCGAGCCTGTTACACAGAAACAGGAGGAGGCCCATTCAGACCCTTGAGCCTCTTACACAGGAACAGGAGGAGGCCCATTCAGCCCCTCGAGCCTGTTACACAGGAACAGGAGGAGGCCCATTCAGCCCCTCGAGCCTGTTACACAGGAACAGGAGGAGGCCCATTCAGCCCCTCGAGCCTGTTACACAGGAACAGGAGGAGGCCCATTCAGCCCCTCGAGCCTGTTACACAGGAACAGGAGGAGGCCCATTCAGACCCTCGAGCCTGTTACACAGGAACAGGAGGAGGCTCATTCAGCCCCTCGAGCCTGTTACACAGGACCAGGAGGAGACCCATTCAGCCCCTCGAGCCTGTGACACAGGAGCAGGAGGAGGCCCATTCAGCCCCTCGAGCCCGTTACACAAGAACAGGAGGAGGCCCATTCAGCCCCTCGAGGCCCATTCAGCCCCTCAAGATAGTTATACAGGAACAGGAGGAGGCCCATTCAGCCCCTCGAGCCTGTTACACAGGAACAGGAGGAGGCCCATTCAGCCCCTCGAGGCTGTTACACTGGAACAGGAGGAGGCCCATTCAGGCCCTCGAGCCTGTTACACTGGAACAGGAGGAGGCCCATTCAGCCCCTCGAGACTGTTACACAGGAACAGGAGGAGGCCCATATAGCCCCTCGAGCCTGTTACACAGGAACAGAAGGAGGCCCATTCAGTCCCCTCGAGCCTGTTACACTGGAACAGGAGGAGGCCCATTCAGCCACTTTAACCTGTTACACAGGAACAGGAGGAGGACCATTCAGCCCCTCGAGCCTGTTACACTGGAACAGGAGGAGGCCCATTCAGTCTCTCGAGCCTCTTACACAGGAACAGGAGGAGGCCCATTCAGCCCCTCGAGCCTGTTACACAGGAACAGGAGGAGGCCCATTCAGCCCCTCGAGCCTGTTACACAGTAACAGGAGGAGGCCCACTCAGCCCCTCGAGCCTGTTACACAGGTACAGGAGGAGGCCCACTCAGCCCCTCGAGCCTGTTACACAGGAACAGGAGGAGGCCCATTCAGCCCATCGAGCCTGTTACACAGGAACAGGAGGAGGCCCATTCAGCCCCTCGAGCCTGTTACACAGGAACAGGAGGAGGCCCATTCAGCCCCTCGAGCCTGTTAGACAGGAACAGGAAGTGGCCCATTCAGCCCCTCGAGCCTGTTACACAGGAACAGGAGGAGGCCCATTCAGCCCCTCGAGCCTGTTACACAGGAACAGGAGGGGGCCCATTCAGCTCCCCGAGCCTGTTACACAGGAACAGGAGGAGGCCCATTCAGCCCCTCGAGCCTGTTACACAGGAACAGGAGGAGGCCCATTCAGCCCCTCGAGCCTGTTACACAGGAACAGGAGGAGGCCCATTCAGCCCCTCGAGCCTGTTGCACAGGAACAGGAGCAGGCCGATTCAGCCCCTCGAACCTGTTTCAAAGGAACAGGAGGCCCATTCAGCCCCTCGAGCCTGTTACACAGGAACAGGAGGAGGCCCATTTAGCCCCTCGAGCCTGTTACACAGGAACAGGAGGAGGCCCATTCGGCCCCTCGAGCCTGTTACACTGGAACAGGAGGAGGCCCATTCAGCCCCTTGAGCCTGTTACACAGGAACAGGAGGAGGCCCATTCAGCCCCTCGAGCCTGTTACACAGCAACAGGAGGAGGCCCATTCAGCCCCTCGAGCCTGTTACACTGGAACAGGAGGAGGCCCATTCAGCCCTTCGAGCCTGTTACCATAGGAAGAGGATGAGGCCCATTCAGCCCCTCAAGCCTGTTACCACAGGAACAGGAGGAGTCCCATTCAGTCCCTCGAGCATGTTACAGAGGAGCAGGCCCATTCAGCCCCTCGAGCCTGTTACAATGGAACAGGAGAAGGCCCATTCATCCCCTCGAGCCTGTTACACAGGAACAGGAGGAGGCCCATTCAGCCCCTCGAGCCTGTTACAGAGGAACAGGAGGAGGCCCATTCAGCCCCTCGAGCCTGTTACACAGGAACAGGAGGAGGCCCATTCAGCCCCTCGAGCCTGTTACACAGGAACAGGAGGAGGCTCATACAGCCCCTCGAGCCTGTTACACAGGACCAGGAGGAGGCCCATTCAGCCCCTCGAGCCTGTTACACAGGAACAGGAGGAGGCCCATTCAGCCCCTCGAGCCTGTTACACAGGAACAGGAGCAGGCCGATTCAGCCCCTCGAACCTGTTTCACAGGAACAGGAGGCCCATTCAGCCCCTCGAGCCTGTTACACAGGAACAGGAGGAGGCCCATTTAGACCCTCGAGCCTGTTACACTGGAACAGGAGGAGGCCCACTCGGCCCCTCGAGCCTGTTACACTGGAACAGGAGGAGGCCCATTCAGCCCCTTGAGCCTGTTACACAGGAACAGGAGGAGGCCCATTCAGCCCCTCGAGCCTGTTACACAGCAACAGGAGGAGGCCCATTCAGCCCCTCGAGCCTGTTACACAGGAACAGGAGGAGGCCCATTCAGCCCCTCGAGCCTGTTACCATAGGAAGAGGATGAGGCCCATTCAACCCCTCAAGCCTGTTACCACAGGAACAGGAGGAGTCCCATTCAGTCCCTCGAGCATGTTACAGAGGAGGAGGCCCATTCAGCCCCTCGAGCCTGTTACACTGGAACAGGAGAAGGGCCATTCAGCCCCTCGAGCCTGTTACACAGGAACAGGAGGAGGCCCATTCAGCCCCTCGAGCCTGTTACAGAGGAACAGGAGGAGGCCCATTCAGCCCCTCGAGCCTGTTACACAGGAACAGGAGGAGGCTCATACAGCCCCTCGAGCCTGTTACACAGGACCAGGAGGAGGCCCATTCAGCCCCTCGAGCCTGTGACACAGGAGCAGGAGGAGGCCCATTCAGCCCCTCGAGCCCGTTACACAAGAACAGGAGGAGGCCCATTCAGCACCTCGAGGCCCATTCAGCCCCTCGAGATAGTTACACAGGAACAGGAGGAGGCCCATTCAGCCCCTCGAGCCTGTTACACAGGAACAGGAGGAGGCCCATTCAGCCCCTCGAGCCTGTTACACTGGAACAGGAGGAGGCCCATTCAGCCCCTCGAGCCTGTTACACAGGAACAGAAGGAGGCCCATTCAGCCCCTCGAGCCTGTTACACAGGAACAGGAGGAGGCCCATTCAGCCCCTCGAGGCCCATTCAGCCCCTCGAGCCTGTTACACTGGAACAGGAGGAGGCCCATTCAGCCCCTCGAGCCTGTTACACTGGAACAGGAGGAGGCCCATTCAGCCACTTTAACCTGTTACACAGGAACAGGAGGAGGACCATTCAGCCCCTCGAGCCTGTTACACAGTAACAGGAGGAGGCCCACTCAGCCCCTTGAGACTGTTACACAGGTACAGGAGGAGGCCCACTCAGCCCCTCGAGCCTGTTACACAGGAACAGGAGGAGGCCCATTCAGACCATCGAGCCTGTTACACAGGAACAGGAGGAGGCCCATTCAGCCCCTCGAGCCTGTTACACAGGAACAGGAGGAAGCCCATTCAGCCCCTCGAGCCTGTTAGACAGGAACAGCAAGTGGCCCATTCAGCCCCTCGAGCCTGTTACACAGGAACAGGAGGAGGCCCATTCCGCCCCTCGAGCCTGGTACACAGGAACAGGAGGAGGCCCATTCAGCTCCTCGAGCCTGTTACACAGGAACAGGAGGAGGCCCATTCAGCCCCTCGAGCCTGTTACACAGGAACAGGAGGAGGACCATTCAGCCCCTCGAGCCTGTTACACAGGAACAGGAGGAGGCCCATTCAGCCCCTCGAGCCTGTTACACAGGAACAGGAGCAGGCTGATTCAGCCCCTCGAACCTGTTTCACAGGAACAGGAGGCCCATTCAGCCCCTCGAGCCTGTTACACAGGAACAGGAGGAGGCCCATTTAGCCCCTCGAGCCTGTTACACAGGAACAGGAGGAGGCCCATTCGGCCCCTCGAGCCTGTTACACTGGAACAGGATGAGGCCCATTCAGCCCCTTGAGCCTGTTACACAGGAACAGGAGGAGGCCCATTCAGCCCCTCGAGCCTGTTACACAGCAACAGGAGGAGGCCCATTCAGCCTCTCGAGCCTGTTACACAGGAACAGGAGGAGGCCCATTCAGCCCCTCGAGCCTGTTACCAAAGGAAGAGGATGAGGCCCATTCAGCCCCTCAAGCCTGTTACACTGGAAAAGGAGAAGGCCCATTCAGCCCCTCGAGCCTGTTACACAGGAACAGGAGGAGGCCCATTCAGCCCCTCGAGCCTGTTACAGAGGAACAGGAGGAGGCCCATTCAGCCCCTCGAGCCTTTTACACAGGAACAGGAGGAGGCCCATTCAGCCCCTCGAGCCTGTTACACAGGAACAGGAGGAGGCTCATACAGCCCCTCGAGCCTGTTACACAGGACCAGGAGGAGACCCATTCAGCCCCTCGAGCCTGTGACACAGGAGCAGGAGGAGGCCCATTCAGCCCCTCGAGCCCGTTACACAAGATCAGGAGGAGGCCCATTCAGCACCTCGAGGCCCATTCAGCCCCTCGAGCCTGTTACACTGGAACAGGAGGAGGCCCATTCAGCCCCTCGAGCCTGTTACACAGGAACAGAAGGAGGCCCATTCAGTCCCCTCGAGCCTGTTACACTGGAACAGGAGGAGGCCCATTCAGCCACTCTAACCTGTTACACAGGAACAGGAGTAGGACCATTCAGCCCCTCGAGCCTGTTACACTG
Organism: Somniosus microcephalus; assembly: GCF_052327205.1. Classification (NCBI taxonomy): domain Eukaryota; kingdom Metazoa; phylum Chordata; class Chondrichthyes; order Squaliformes; family Somniosidae; genus Somniosus; species Somniosus microcephalus. The sequence goes on along the minus strand of NC_140998.1, from coordinate 213,648,201 downwards.
GAACAGGAGGAGGCCCATTCAGCCCCTCGAGCCTGTTACACAGAAACAGGAGGTGGCCCATTCAGCCCCTTGAGCCTCTTACACAGGAACAAGAGGAGGCCCATTCAGCCCCTCGAGCCTGTTACACAAGAACAGGAGGAGGCCCATTCAGCCCCTCGAGCCTGTTACACAGAAACAGGAGGAGGCCCACTCAGCCCCTCGAGCCTGTTACACAGGAACAGGAGAAGGCCCATTCAGCCCCTCGAGCCTGTTACACAGGAACAGGAGGAGGCCCATTCAGCCCCTCGAGCCTGTTACACAGGAACAGGAGGAGGCCCATTCAGCCCCTCGAGCCTGTTACACAGGAACAGGAGGAGGCCCATTCAGCCCCTCGAGCCTCTTAGACAGGAACAGGAAGAGGCCCATTCAGCCCCTCGAGCCTGTTACACAGGAACAGGAGGAGGCCCATTCAGCCCCTCGAGCCTGTTACACAGGAACAGGAGGAGGCCCATTCAGCCCCTCGAGCCTGTTACACAGGAACAGGAGGAGTCTCATTCAGCCACTTTAACCTGTTACACAGGAACAGGAGGAGGACCATTCAGCCCCTCGAGCCTGTTACACTGGAACAGGAGGAGGCCCATTCAGTCCCTCGAGCCTGTTACACAGAAACAGGAGGAGGCCCATTCAGCCCCTTGAGCCTCTTACACAGGAACAGGAAGAGGCCCATTCAGCCCCTCGAGCCTGTTACACAGGAACAGGAGGAGGCCCATTCAGCCCCTCGAGCCTGTTACACAGTAACAGGAGGCGGCCCACTCAGCCCCTCGAGCATGTTACACAGGTACAGGAGGAGGCCCACTCAGCCCCTCGAGCCTGTTACACAGGAACAGGAGGAGGCCCATTCAGCCCCTCGAGCCTGTTACACAGGTACAGGAGGAGGCCGACTCAGCCCCTCGAGCCTGTTACACAGGAACAGGAGGAGGCCCATTCAGCCCCTCGAGCCTGTTACACACGAACAGGAGGAGGCCCATTCAGCTCCTCGAGCCTGTTACACAGGAACAGGAGGAGGCCCATTCAGCCCCTCGAGCCTGTTACACAGGAACAGGAGGAGGCCCATTCAGCCCCTCGAGCCTGTTACACAGGAACAGGAGGAGGCCCATTCAGCCCCTCGAGCCTGTTACACAGGAACAGGAGCAGGCCGATTCAGCCCCTCGAACCTGTTTCACAGGAACAGGAGGCCCATTCAGCCCCTCGAGCCTGTTACACAGGAACAGGAGGAGGACCATTTAGACCCTCGAGCCTGTTACACAGGAACAGGAGGAGGCCCATTCGGCCCCTCGAGCCTGTTACACTGGAACAGGAGGAGGCCCATTCAGCCCCTTGAGCCTGTTACACAGGAACAGGAGTTGGCCCATTCAGCCCCTCGAGCCTGTTACACAGGAACAGGAGGAGGCACATTCAGCCCCTCGAGGCTGTTACACTGGAACAGGAGGAGGCCCATTCAGCCCCTCGAGCCTGTTACACTGGAACAGGAGGAGGCCCATTCAGCCCCTCGAGACTGTTACACAGGAACAGGAGGAGGCCCATATAGCCCCTCGAGCCAGATACACAGGAACAGAAGGAGGCCCATTCAGTCCCCTCGAGCCTGTTACACTGGAACTGGAGGAGGCCCATTCAGCCACTTTAACCTGTTACACAGGAACAGGAGGAGGACCATTTAGCCCCTCGAACCTGTTACACTGGAACAGGAGGAGGCCCATTCAGTCTCTCGAGCCTGTTACACAGAAACAGGAGGAGGCCCATTCAGCCCCTTGAGCCTCTTACACAGGAACAGGAGGAGGCCCATTCAGCCCCTAGAGCCTGTTACACTGGAACAGGATGAGGCCCATTCAGCCCCTTGAGCCTGTTACACAGGAACAGGAGGAGGCCCATTCAGCCCCTCGAGCCTGTTACACAGCAACAGGAGGAGGCCCATTCAGCCTCTCGAGCCTGTTACACAGGAACAGGAGGAGGCCCATTCAGCCCCTCGAGCCTGTTACCAAAGGAAGAGGATGAGGCCCATTCAGCCCCTCAAGCCTGTTACACTGGAAAAGGAGAAGGCCCATTCTGCCCCTCGAGCCTGTTACACAGGAACAGGAGGAGGCCCATTCAGCCCCTCGAGCCTGTTACAGAGGAACAGGAGGAGGCCCATTCAGCCCCTCGAGCCTTTTACACAGGAACAGGAGGAGGCCCATTCAGCCCCTCGAGCCTGTTACACAGGAACAGGAGGAGGCTCATACAGCCCCTCGAGCCTGTTACACAGGACCAGGAGGAGACCCATTCAGCCCCTCGAGCCTGTGACACAGGAGCAGGAGGAGGCCCATTCAGCCCCTCGAGCCCGTTACACAAGAACAGGAGGAGGCCCATTCAGCACCTCGAGGCCCATTCAGCCCCTCGAGCCTGTTACACTGGAACAGGAGGAGGCCCATTCAGCCCCTCGAGCCTGTTACACAGGAACAGAAGGAGGCCCATTCAGTCCCCTCGAGCCTGTTACACTGGAACAGGAGGAGGCCCATTCAGCCACTCTAACCTGTTACACAGGAACAGGAGTAGGACCATTCAGCCCCTCGAGCCTGTTACACTGGAACAGGAGGAGGCCCATTCAGCCCCTTGAGCCTGTTACACAGAAACAGGAGGTGGCCCATTCAGCCCCTTGAGCCTCTTACACAGGAACAAGAGGAGGCCCATTCAGCCCCTCGAGCCTGTTACACAAGAACAGGAGGAGGCCCATTCAGCCCCTCGAGCCTGTTACACAGAAACAGGAGGAGGCCCACTCAGCCCCTCGAGCCTGTTACACAGGAACAGGAGAAGGCCCATTCAGCCCCTCGAGCCTGTTACACAGGAACAGGAGGAGGCCCATTCAGCCCCTCGAGCCTGTTACACAGGAACAGGAGGAGGCCCATTCAGCCCCTCGAGCCTGTTACACAGGAACAGGAGGAGGCCCATTCAGCCCCTCGAGCGTCTTAGACAGGAACAGGAAGAGGCCCATTCAGCCCCTCGAGCCTGTTACACAGGAACAGGAGGAGGCCCATTCAGCCCCTCAAGCCTGTTACACAGGAACAGGAGGAGGCCCATTCAGCCCCTCGAGCCTGTTACACAGGAACAGGAGGAGGCTCATTCAGCCACTTTAACCTGTTACACAGGAACAGGAGGAGGACCATTCAGCCCCTCGAGCCTGTTACACTGGAACAGGAGGAGGCCCATTCAGTCCCTCGAGCCTGTTACACAGAAACAGGAGGAGGCCCATTCAGCCCCTTGAGCCTCTTACACAGGAACAGGAAGAGGCCCATTCAGCCCCTCGAGCCTGTTACACAGGAACAGGAGGAGGCCCATTCAGCCCCTCGAGCCTGTTACACAGTAACAGGAGGCGGCCCACTCAGCCCCTCGAGCATGTTACACAGGTACAGGAGGAGGCCCACTCAGCCCCTCGAGCCTGTTACACAGGAACAGGAGGAGGCCCATTCAGCCCCTCGAGCCTGTTACACAGGTACAGGAGGAGGCCGACTCAGCCCCTCGAGCCTGTTACACAGGAACAGGAGGAGGCCCATTCAGCCCCTCGAGCCTGTTACACACGAACAGGAGGAGGCCCATTCAGCTCCTCGAGCCTGTTACACAGGAACAGGAGGAGGCCCATTCAGCCCCTCGAGCCTGTTACACAGGAACAGGAGGAGGCCCATTCAGCCCCTCGAGCCTGTTACACAGGAACAGGAGGAGGCCCATTCAGCCCCTCGAGCCTGTTACACAGGAACAGGAGCAGGCCGATTCAGCCCCTCGAACCTGTTTCACAGGAACAGGAGGCCCATTCAGCCCCTCGAGCCTGTTACACAGGAACAGGAGGAGGACCATTTAGACCCTCGAGCCTGTTACACAGGAACAGGAGGAGGCCCATTCGGCCCCTCGAGCCTGTTACACTGGAACAGGAGGAGGCCCATTCAGCCCCTTGAGCCTGTTACACAGGAACAGGAGGAGGCCCATTCAGCCCCTCGAGCCTGTTACACAGGAACAGGAGGAGGCACATTCAGCCCCTCGAGGCTGTTACACTGGAACAGGAGGAGGCCCATTCAGCCCCTCGAGCCTGTTACACAGGAACAGGAGGAGGCCCATTCAGCCCCTCGAGACTGTTACACAGGAACAGGAGGAGGCCCATATAGCCCCTCGAGCCAGATACACAGGAACAGAAGGAGGCCCATTCAGTCCCCTCGAGCCTGTTACACTGGAACAGGAGGAGGCCCATTCAGCCACTTTAACCTGTTACACAGGAACAGGAGGAGGACCATTTAGCCCCTCGAACCTGTTACACTGGAACAGGAGGAGGCCCATTCAGTCTCTCGAGCCTGTTACACAGAAACAGGAGGAGGCCCATTCAGCCCCTTGAGCCTCTTACACAGGAACAGGAGGAGGCCCATTCAGCCCCTAGAGCCTGTTACACAGGAACAGGAGGAGGCCCATTCAGCCCCTCGAGCCTGTTACACAGTAACAGGAGGAGCCCCACTCAGCCCCTCGAGACTGTTACACAGGTACAGGAGGAGGCCCACTCAGCCCCTCGAGCCTGTTACACAGGAACAGGAGGAGGCCCATTCAGCCCATCGAGCCTGTTACACAGGAACAGGAGGAGGCCCATTCAGCCCCTCGAGCCTGTTACACAGGAACAGGAGGAGGCCCATTCAGCCCCTCGAGCCTGTTAGACAGGAACAGGAAGTGGCCCATTCAGCCACTCGAGCCTGTTGCACAGGAACAGGAGGAGGCCCATTCAGCCCCTCGAGCCTGTTACAAAGGAACAGGAGGAGGCCCATTCAGCTCCTCGAGCCTGTTACACAGGAACAGGAGGAGGCCCATTCAGCCCCTCGAGCCTGTTACACAGGAACAGGAGGAGGCCCATTCAGCCCCTCGAGCCTGTTACACAGGAACAGGAGGAGGCCCATTCAGCCCCTCGAGCCTGTTACACAGGAACAGGAGCAGGCCGATTCAGCCCCTCGAACCTGTTTCACAGGAACAGGAGGCCCATTCAGACCCTCGAGCCTGCTACACAGGAACAGGAGGAGGCCCATTTAGCCCCTCGAGCCTGTTACACAGGAACAGGAGGAGGCCCATTCGGCCCCTCGAGCCTGTTACACTGGAACAGGAGGAGGCCCATTCAGCCCCTTGAGCATGTTACACAGGAACAGGAGGAGGCCCATTCAGCCCCTCGAGCCTGTTACACAGCAACAGGAGGAGGGCCATTCAGCCCCTCGAGCCTGTTACACAGGAACAGGAGGAGGCCCATTCAGCCCCTCGAGCCTGTTACCATAGGAAGAGGATGAGGCCCATTCAGCCCCTCAAGCCTGTTACCACAGGAACATGAGGAGTCCCATTCAGTCCCTCGAGCATGTTACAGAGGAGCAGGCCCATTCAGCCCCTGGAGCCTGTTACACTGGAACAGGAGAAGGCCCATTCAGCCCCTCGAGCCTGTTACACAGGAACAGGAGGAGGCCCATTCAGCCTCTCGAGCCTGTTACAGAGGAACAGGAGGAGGCCCATTCAGCCCCTCGAGCCTGTTACACAGGAACAGGAGGAGGCCCATTCAGCCCCTCGAGCCTGTTACACAGGAACAGGAGGAGGCTCATACAGCCCCTCGAGCCTGTTACACAGGACCAGGAGGAGGCCCATTCAGCCCCTCGAGCCTGTAACACAGGAGCAGGAGGAGGCCCATTCAGCCCCTCGAGCCCGTTACACAAGAACAGGAGGAGGCCCATTCAGCACCTCGAGGCCCATTCAGCCCCTCGAGATAGTTACACACGAACAGGAGGGCGCCCATTCAGCCCCTCGAGCCTGTTACACAGGAACAGGAGGAGGCCCATTCAGCCCCTCGAGCCTGTTACACTGGAACAGGAGGAGCCCCATTCAGCCCCTCGAGCCTGTTACACTGGAACAGGAGGAGGCCCATTCAGCCCCTCGAGACTGTTACACAGGAACAGGAGGAGGCCCATTCAGCCCCTCGAGCCTGTTACACAGGAACAGAAGGAGGCCCATTCAGTCCCCTCGAGCCTGTTACACTGGAACAGGAGGAGGCCCATTCAGCCACTCTAACCTGTTACACAGGAACAGGAGGAGGACCATTCAGCCCCTCGAGCCTGTTACACTGGAACAGGAGGAGGCCCATTCAGCCCCTCGAGCCTGTTACACAGAAACAGGAGGTGGCCCATTCAGCCCCTTGAGCCTCTTACACAGGAACAAGAGGAGGCCCATTCAGCCCCTCGAGCCTGTTACACAAGAACAGGAGGAGGCCCATTCAGCCCCTCGAGCTTGTTACACAGAAACAGGAGGAGGCCCACTCAGCCCCTCGAGCCTGTTACACAGGAACAGGAGGAGGCCCATTCAGCCCCTCGAGCCTGTTACACAGGAACAGGAGGAGGCCCATTCAGCCCCTCGAGCCTGTTACACAGGAACAGGAGGAGGCCCATTCAGCCCCTCGAGCCTCTTAGACAGGAACAGGAAGAGGCCCATTCAGCCCCTCGAGCCTGTTACACAGGAACAGGAGGAGGCCCATTCAGCCCCTCGAGCCTGTTACACAGGAACAGGAGGAGGCCCATTCAGCCCCTCGAGCCTGTTACACAGGAACAGGAGGAGGCCTATTCAGCCCCTCGAGCCTGTTACACAGGAACAGGAGGAGGCCCATTCAGCCACTTTAACCTGTTACACAGGAACAGGAGGAGGACCATTCAGCTCCTCGAGCCTGTTACACTGGAACAGGAGGAGGCCCATTCAGTCCCTCGAGCCTGTTACACAGAAACAGGAGGAGGCCCATTCAGCCCCTTGAGCCTCTTACACAGGAACAGGAGGAGGCCCATTCAGCCCCTCGAGCCTGTTACACAGGAACAGGAGGAGGCCCATTCAGCCCCTCGAGCCTGTTACACAGTAACAGGAGGAGGCCCACTCAGCCCCTCGAGTCTGTTACACAGGTACAGGAAGAGGCCCACTCAGCCCCTCGAGCCTGTTACGCAGGAACAGGAGGAGGCCCATTCAGCCCCTCGAGCCTGTTACACAGGTACAGGAGGAGGCCGACTCAGCCCCTCGAGCCTGTTACACAGGAACAGGAGGAGGCCCATTCAGCCCCTCGAGCCTGTTACACAGGAACAGGAGGAGGCCCATTCAGCACCTCGAGCCTGTTACACAGGAACAGGAGGAGGCCCATTCAGCCCCTCGAGCCTGTTACACAGGAACAGGAGGAGGCCCATTCAGCCCCTCGAGCCTGTTACACAGGAACAGGAGGAGGCCCATTCAGCCCCTCGAGCCTGTTACACAGGAACAGGAGCAGGCCGATTCAGCCCCTCGAACCTGTTTCACAGGAACAGGAGGCCCATTCAGCCCCTCGAGCCTGTTACACAGGAACAGGAGGAGGCCCATTTAGACCCTCGAGCCTGTTACACAGGAACAGGAGCAGGCCCATTCAGCCCCTCGAGCCTGTTACACAGGAAAAGGAGGAGGCCCATTCAGCCCCTCGAGCCTGTTTCACAGGAACAGGAGGAGGACCATTCAGCCCCTCGAGCCTGTTACACAGGAAAAGGAGCAGGCTGATTCAGCCCCTCGAGCCTGTTACACAGGAACAGGAGGCCCATTCAGCCTCTCGAGCCTGTTACACAGGAACAGGAGGAGGCCCATTCAGCCCCTCGAGCCTGCAACACAGGAACAGGAGGAGGCCCATTTAGCCCCTCGAGCCTGTTACCATAGGAAGAGGATGAGGCCCATTCAGCCCCTCGAGCCTGTTACACAGGAACAGGAGGAGGCCCATTCAGCCCCTCGAGCCTGTTACCACAGGAACAGGAGGAGGCCCATTCAGCCCCTCGAGCCTGTTACCACAGGAACAGGGGGAGGCCCATTCAGCCCCTCGAGCCTGTTACCACAGGAACAGGAGGAGGCCCATTCAGTCCCTCGAGCCTGTAACACAGGAACAGGAGGAGGCCCATTTAGCCCCTCGAGCCTGTAACACAGGAACAGGAGGAGGCCCATTCAGCCCCTCGAGCCTGTTACACAGGAACAGGAGGAGGCCTTTTCAACCCCTTCGAGCCTGTTACACAGGAACAGCAGGAGGCCCATTCAGCCCCTCGAGCCTGTTACCACAGGAACAGGAGGAGTCCCATTCCGTCCCTCGAGCATGTTACACAGGAGGAGGCCCATTCAGCCCCTCGAGCCTGTTACACTGGAACAGGAGGAGGCCCATTCAGCCCCTCGAGCCTGTTACACAGAAACAGGAGGAGGCTCATTCAGACCATCGAGCCTGTTACACAGCAACAGGAGGAGCCCATTCAGCCCATCGAGCTTGTTACACAGGAACAGGAGGAGTCCGATTCAGCCCCTCGAACCTGTTACACAGGAAGAGCAGGAGGCCCAATCAGACCATCGAGCCTGTTACACAGAAACAGGAGCAGCCCATTCAGCCCATCGAGCTTGTTACACAGGAACAGGAGGAGGCCCATTCAGCCCCTCGAATCTGATACACAGGAACAGGAGGAGGCCCATTCAGCCCCTCGAGCCTGTTACACAGGAACAGGAGGGGGCCCATTCAGCCCCCTCAAGCCTGTTACACAGGAACAGGAGGAGGCCCATTCAGCCCCTCGATCCTGATAAACAGGAACAGGAAGAGGCCCATTCTGCCCCTCGAGCCTGTTACACAGGAACAGGAGGTGGCCCATTCAGCACCTCGAGCCTGTTAGCATATGAACAGGAGGAGGCCCATTCAGCCCCTCGAGCCTGTGACACAGGAACAGGAGGAGGCCCATTTAACCCCTTGAGCCTGTTACACAGGAACAGGAGGAGGTCCATTCAGCCCCTCGAGCCTGTTACCAAAGAAACAGGAGGAGGCCCATTCAGCCCCTCGAGCCTGTTACACAGGAACAGGAGGAGGCCCATTCAGCCCCTCGAGCCTGTTACACAGTAACAGGAGGAGGCCCACTCAGCCCCTCGAGTCTGTTACACAGGTACAGGAAGAGGCCCACTCAGCCCCTCGAGCCTGTTACGCAGGAACAGGAGGAGGCCCATTCAGCCCCTCGAGCCTGTTACACAGGTACAGGAGGAGGCCGACTCAGCCCCTCGAGCCTGTTACACAGGAACAGGAGGAGGCCCATTCAGCCCCTCGAGCCTGTTACACAGGAACAGGAGGAGGCCCATTCAGCACCTCGAGCCTGTTACACAGGAACAGGAGGAGGCCCATTCAGCCCCTCGAGCCTGTTACACAGGAACAGGAGGAGGCCCATTCAGCCCCTCGAGCCTGTTACACAGGAACAGGAGGAGGCCCATTCAGCCCCTCGAGCCTGTTACACAGGAACAGGAGCAGGCCGATTCAGCCCCTCGAACCTGTTTCACAGGAACAGGAGGCCCATTCAGCCCCTCGAGCCTGTTACACAGGAACAGGAGGAGGCCCATTTAGACCCTCGAGCCTGTTACACCGGAACAGGAGGAGGCCCATTCGGCCCCTCGAGCCTGTTGCACTGGAACAGGAGGAGGCCCATTCAGCCCCTTGAGCCTGTTACACAGGAACAGGAGCAGGCCCATTCAGCCCCTCGAGCCTGTTACACAGGAAAAGGAGGAGGCCCATTCAGCCCCTCGAGCCTGTTTCACAGGAACAGGAGGAGGACCATTCAGCCCCTCGAGCCTGTTACACAGGAAAAGGAGCAGGCTGATTCAGCCCCTCGAGCCTGTTACACAGGAACAGGAGGCCCATTCAGCCTCTCGAGCCTGTTACACAGGAACAGGAGGAGGCCCATTCAGCCCCTCGAGCCTGCTACACAGGAACAGGAGGAGGCCCATTTAGCCCCTCGGGCCTGTTACCATAGGAAGAGGATGAGGCCCATTCAGCCCCTCGAGCCTGTTACACAGGAACAGGAGGAGGCCCATTCAGCCCCTCGAGCCTGTTACCACAGGAACAGGAGGAGGCCCATTCAGCCCCTCGAGCCTGTTACCACAGGAACAGGGGGAGGCCCATTCAGCCCCTCGAGCCTGTTACCACAGGAACAGGAGGAGGCCCATTCAGTCCCTCGAGCCTGTAACACAGGAACAGGAGGAGGCCCATTTAGCCCCTCGAGCCTGTAACACAGGAACAGGAGGAGGCCCATTCAGCCCCTCGAGCCTGTTACACAGGAACAGGAGGAGGCCTATTCAACCCCTTCGAGCCTGTTACACAGGAACAGCAGGAGGCCCATTCAGCCCCTCGAGCCTGTTACCACAGGAACAGGAGGAGTCCCATTCCGTCCCTCGAGCATGTTACACAGGAGGAGGCCCATTCAGCCCCTCGAGCCTGTTACACTGGAACAGGAGGAGGCCCATTCAGCCCCTCGAGCCTGTTACACAGAAACAGGAGGAGGCTCATTCAGACCATCGAGCCTGTTACACAGCAACAGGAGGAGCCCATTCAGCCCATCGAGCTTGTTACACAGGAACAGGAGGAGTCCGATTCAGCCCCTCGAACCTGTTACACAGGAAGAGCAGGAGGCCCAATCAGACCATCGAGCTTGTTGCACAGGAACAGGAGGAGGCCCATTCAGCCCCTCGAATCTGATACACAGGAACAGGAGGAGGCCCATTCAGCCCCTCGAGCCTGTTACACAGGAACAGGAGGGGGCCCATTCAGCCCCCTCAAGCCTGTTACACAGGAACAGGAGGAGGCCCATTCAGCCCCTCGATCCTGATAAACAGGAACAGGAAGAGGCCCATTCTGCCCCTCGAGCCTGTTACACAGGAACAGGAGGTGGCCCATTCAGCACCTCGAGCCTGTTAGCATATGAACAGGAGGAGGCCCATTCAGCCCCTCGAGCCTGTTGCACAGGAACAGGAGGAGGCCCATTCAGCCCCTCGAGCCTGTTGCACAGGAACAGGAGGAGGCCCATTCAGCCCCTCGAGCCTGTTACACAGGAACAGGAGGAGGCCCATTCAGCCCCTCGAGCCTGCTACACAGGAACAGGAGGAGGCCCATTCAGCCCCTCGAGCCTGTTAGACAGGAACAGGAAGAGGCCCATTCAGCCCCTCGAGCCTGTTACACAGGAACAGGAGGAGGCCCATTTAGCCCCTCGAGCCTGTTACACAGGAACAGGAGAAGGCCCATTCAGCTCCTCGACCCTGTTACACAGGAACAGGAGGAGGCCCATTCAGCCCCTCGAGCCTGTTACACAGGAACAGGAGGCCCATTCAGCCCCTCGAGCCTGTTACACAGGAACAGGAGGAGGCCCATTTAGCCCCTCGAGCCTGTTACACAGGAACAGGAGGAGGCCCTTTCGGCCCCTCGAGCCTGTTACACAGGAACAGGAGGAGGCCCATTCAGCCCCTTGAGCCTGTTACACAGGAACAGGAGGATGCCCATTCAGCCCCTCGAGCCTGTTACACAGCAACAGGAGGAGGCCCATTCAGCCCCTCGAGCCTGTTACACAGGAACAGGAGGATGCCCATTCAGCCCCTCGAGCCTGTTACACAGGAACAGGAGGAGGCCCATTCAGCCCCTCGAGCCTGTTACACAGGAAAAGGAGGAGGCCCATTCAGCCCCTCGAGCCTGTTACACAGGAACAGGAGGAGGCCCATTCAGCCCCTCGAGCCTATTACGCAGGAACAGGAGGATGCCCATTTCGCCCCTCGAGCCTGTTACCATAGGAAGAGGATGAGGCCCATTCAGCCCCTCGAGCCTGTTACACAGGAACAGGAGGAGGCCCATTCAGCCCCTCGAGCCTGTTACCACAGGAACAGGAGGAGGCCCATTCAGCCCCTCGAGCCTGTTACCACAGGAACAGGAGGAGGCCCATTCAGTCCCTCGAGCCTGTTACACAGGAACAGGAGCAGGCTGATTCAGCCCCTCGAGCCTGTTACACAGGAACAGGAGAATGCCCATTTCGCCCCTCGAGCCTGTTACACAGGAACAGGAGGATGCCCATTTCGCCCCTCGAGCCTGTTACCATAGGAAGAGGATGAGGCCCATTCAGCCCCTCGAGCCTGTTACACAGGAACAGGAGGAGGCCCATTCAGCCCCTCGAGCCTGTTACCACAGGAACAGGAGGAGGCCCATTCAGCCCCTCGAGCCTGTTACCACAGGAACAGGAGGAGGCCCATTCAGTCCCTCGAGCCTGTAACACAGGAACAGGAGGAGGCCCATTCAGCCCCTCGAGCCTGTTACACAGGAACAGGAGGAGGCCCATTCAGCCCCTCGAGCCTGTTACACAAGAACAGGAGGAGGCCCATTCAACCCCTTCGAGCCTGTTACACAGGAACAGGAGGAGGCCCATTCAGCCCCTCGAGCCTGTTACCACAGGAACAGGAGGAGGCCCATTCAGTCCCTCGAGCCTGTAGCACAGGAACAGGAGGAGGCCCATTCAGCCCCTCGCGCCTGTTACACAGGAACAGGGGGAGGCCCATTCAGACCATCGAGCCTGTTACACAGAAACAGGAGGAGCCCATTCAGCCCATCGAGCTTGTTACACAGGAACAGGAGGAGTCCGATTCAGCCCCTTGAACCTGTTACACAGGAAGAGCAGGAGGCCCATTCAGACCATCGAGCCTGTTACACAGAAACAAGAGCAGCCCATTCAGCCCATCGAGCTTGTTACACAGGAACAGGAGGAGGCCCATTCAGCCCCTCCATCCTGATACACAGGAACAGGAGGAGGCCCATTCAGCCCCTCGAGCCTGTTACACAGGAACAGGAGGGGGCCCATTCAGCCCCCTCAAGCCTGTTACACAGGAACAGGAGGAGGCCTATTCAGCCCCTCGATCCTGAAAAAGAGGAACAGGAAGAGGCCCATTCTGCCCCTCGAGCCTGTTACACAGGAACAGGAGGAGGCCCATTCAGCACCTCGAGCCTGTTAGCATATGAACAGGAGGAGGCCCATTCAGCCCCTCGAGCCTGTTACACAGGAACAGGAGGAGGCCCATTCAGCCCCTCGAGCCTGTTACCACAGAAACAGGAGGAGGCCCATTCAGCCCCTCGAGCCTGTTACACAGGTACAGGAACAGGCCATTCAGCCCATCGAGCCTGTTACACAGGAACAGGAGGAGGCCCATTCAGCCCCTCGAGCCTGTTACATAGGAACAGGAGGAGGCTCATTCTGCCCCTCGAGCCTGTTACCTTAGGAACAGGAGGAGACCCATTCAACCCCTCGAACCTGTTACACAGGAACAGGAGGGGGCCCATTCAGCCCCTCGAGCCTGTTACACAGGAACAGGAGGAGGCCATTCAGCCCATCGAGCCTGTTACACATGAACAGGCGGTGGCCCATTCAGCCCCTCGAGCCTGTTACACAGGAACAGGAGGAGGCCCATTCAGCCCCTCGAGCCTGTTGCACAGGAACAGGAGCAGGCCATTCAGCCCATCGAGCCTGTTACACAGGAACAGGAGGAGGCCCATTCAGCCCCTCGAGCCTGTTACACAGGAACAGGAGGAGGCCCATTCAGCCCCTCGAGCCTGTTACCACAGGAACAGGAGGAGGCCCATTCAGTCCCTCGAGCCTGTAACACAGGAACAGGAGGAGGCCCATTCAGCCCCTCGCGCCTGTTACACAGGAACAGCAGGAGGCCCATTCAGACCATCGAGCCTGTTACACAGAAACAGGAGGAGCCCATTCAGCCCATCGAGCTTGTTACACAGGAACAGGAGGAGTCCGATTCAGCCCCTTGAACCTGTTACACAGGAAGAGCAGGAGGCCCATTCAGACCATCGAGCCTGTTACACAGAAACAGGAGCAGCCCATTCAGCCCATCGAGCTTGTTACACAGGAACAGGAGGAGGCCCATTCAGCCCCTCCATCCTGATACACAGGAACAGGAGGAGGCCCATTCAGCCCCTCGAGCCTGTTACACAGGAACAGGAGGGGGCCCATTCAGCCCCCTCAAGCCTGTTACACAGGAACAGGAGGAGGCCTATTCAGCCCCTCGATCCTGAAAAAGAGGAACAGGAAGAGGCCCATTCTGCCCCTCGAGCCTGTTACACAGGAACAGGAGGAGGCCCATTCAGCACCTCGAGCCTGTTAGCAAATGAACAGGAGGAGGCCCATTCAGCCCCTCGAGCCTGTTACACAGGAACAGGAGGAGGCCCATTCAGCCCCTCGAGCCTGTTACCACAGAAACAGGAGGAGGCCCATTCAGCCCCTCGAGCCTGTCACACAGGAACAGGAACAGGCCATTCAGCCCATCGAGCCTGTTACACAGGAACAGGAGGAGGCCCATTCAGCCCCTCGAGCCTGTTACATAGGAACAGGAGGAGGCTCATTCTGCCCCTCGAGCCTGTTACCTTAGGAGCAGGAGGAGACCCATTCAACCCCTCGAGCCTGTTACACAGGAACAGGAGGGGGCCCATTCAGCCCCTCGAGCCTGTTACACAGGAACAGGAGGAGGCCATTCAGCCCATCGAGCCTGTTACACATGAACAGGCCGTAGCCCATTCAGCCCCTCGAGCCTGTTACACAGGAACAGGAGGAGGCCCATTCAGCCCCTCGAGCCTGTTGCACAGGAACAGGAGCAGGCCATTCAGCCCATCGAGCCTGTTACACAGGAACAGGAGGAGGCCCATTCAGCCCCTCGAGCCTGTTACACAGGAACAGGAGGAGGCCCATTCAGCACCTCGATCCTGTTAGCATATGAACAGGAGGAGGCCCATTCAGCCCCTCGAGCCTGTTACACAGGAACAGGAGGAGGCCCATTCAGCACCTCGAGCCTGTTACCACAGAAACAGGAGGAGGCCCATTCAGCCCCTCGAGCCTGTTACACAGGAACAGGAACAGGCCATTCAGCCCATCGAGCCTGTTACACAGGAACAGGAGGAGGCCCATTCAGCCCCTCCAGCCTGTTACATAGGAACAGGAGGAGGCCCATTCTGCCCCTCGAGCCTGTTACCTTAGGAACAGGAGGAGGCCCATTCAACCCCTCGAGCCTGTTACACAGGAACAGGAGGGGGCCCATTCAGCCCCTCGAGCCTGTTACACATGAACAGGAGGTGGCCCATTCAGCCCCTCGAGCCTTTTACACAGGAACAGGAGGGGGCCCATTCAGCCCATCGAGCCTGTTACACATGAACAGGAGGAGGCCCATTCAGCCCCTCGAGCCTGTTACACAGGAACAGGAGGAGGCCCATTCAGTCCCTCGAGCCTGTTGCACAGGAACAGGAGCAGGTCATTCAGCCCATCGAGCCTGTTACGCAGGAACAGGAGGAGGCCCATTCAGCCCCTCGAGCCTGTTACATAGGAACAGGAGTGTTGTGTATGTAACCGTTTACCTTTAAGGGAACTATAGAATGTAACCGTTCGCCTTTAATAGCACTACTTTCGGGTGGCACTATTTGTTGGCTCATGTATACTGTAATACCGATAGTGACCACACCAGTATATAAGGGGGGTGATACGTTAACTAGGGCAGAATCGCCCGAACCTCTGAATAGTAAAGACCTGTTTTATTTTGTTAATCGTGGAGTCTGTGTATTATTTACAATACAATACAAACCCACATTCTGCCCCTCGAGCCTGTTACACAGGTACAGGAGGAGGACATTCAGACCCTCGAGCCTGTTACACAGGAACAGGAGGAGGCCCTTTCAGCCCCTCGAGCCTGTTACCATAGGAACAGGAGGAGGCCCATTCAGCCCCTCGAGCCTGTTATCATAGGAACAGGAGGAGGCCCATTCAGCCCCTCGAGCCTGTTACCATAGGAAGAGGATGAGGCCCATTCAGCCCCTCGAGCCTGTTACACAGGAACAGGAGGAGGCCCATTCAGCCCCTCGAGCCTGTGGTGTATGTAACCTGTTCCACCTTAAGAGAACTTAAGCCTGTTCCACCTTAAGAGATGTACTACTTTCTCTGGCTGCTGTATACGTAATACCGGTGGTGACCACACCGGTATATAAGCACTGTGTAGTAATATTGTATTCAATATAGTCCCGACCTCCAACCAGTAAAGACCTGTTGAATTTACTCTCTTAGTCTGTGTAGTAATTATCACTATAACACACAGACTTAACAGTGGCGACGAGTCCGATTCTTACCCTGCGGCAGTTATTTCCATGGCGGCTTCGTCCACAGACAGGACGTCGAAGAGAGGTTTCCACCCTCATCACCCTACTGGAAGACACATCGAGCGGCAGGCATCGAGAAATCGGAGTGCAGAAGACATCCTGACCTCGAAGCCTCCTTCAGCGACTGTCAGCTTTCTTCTTCTACCTCGGTGGTGGGTAAGCCGGGCAGCGACGCGACAGAAAGTCAACCGCGTTGGCTGTACAGACGGGGCTGGGAAGACGGAGGAATAAGGGCGGTGAGATCGATCGCGACCGGAGATAAGGGCCGGGCCGCTTTCGAGCGAGAGGCGCAGCGCGGGGACATCGATCGCGACCGGAGATAAGGGCCGCATTCGGGCTAAAAGGCGCAGCGTCTGGGGAAACTGAAGGCGCGAGAGCCGCGGTGAAGCGGAGACAGCGTCGGGGGACGGTTGAAGACCGCCAAGCGCGGGAAAACCGCCATTTTGTGGGCGGAGGACGACGACAAAGAGCGGGAAGCCGCCATCTTGGATAACATAAAAATACAATAAATTGCAACGATGCCTAAACATGGGAACATTAATACCTTTGATAGTGACATCGAAGATTGGGCCATGTATGTAGAATGCATACAAAATTATTGTAAGGCAAATAAAATTCCTGATGCAGATAAAGCACTAACATTATTAAATTTAATGGGTGCGAAGACATACGGGCAATTGAAACACCTGTTATCACCAGATGAACCGGCGGATAAGACGTTCGATGAGATTGTTACTGTCCTGAAAAATCATCTAAACCCCACGCCGCTGATGCTAGCGGAACGATTTAAATTTTACGACAGAAGGCAGCTGCAGAATGAAAGCAATGCTGAATATTTGATGGAATTACGTAAGCTAGCAAAATATTGTCAGTTTGGAACGGGACTGACAGAGGCACTACGAGATAAATTTGTGTGTGTTTTATTTAAACAGGATACACAAAAGCGACTGCTCGAGGAGAATGAGCTGACGCTTGAGAAGGCGGTCACTATGGCAGCAGCACACGAAGCCGCAGCGAGAGGCACTGCAGTAATGCAGCTACGGTCACCGGAATTCGGTACAAACAAATTGGGTTTGAGTTCTGTCAAATGTTATCATTGTGGAAAGGCAACGCACAATCAGAACCAGTGTTGGTTTAAAAACCAAGAATGCAGAACGTGTGGCAGGCTTGGCCACATAGCTAAAGTATGCTGGTCAGGAAAGAAGACCAGCAACAAAAAGTCACCGCAAGGAAAATACGTAAAGGTACACAAGGTGACAAAGAACAGTTTGACCGAACAGAAGTCAGATTCAGACGCTAGCAGTAATGAACTGGATAGCTTAAGAGTACACAACGTTGGTAAGGATGCAGATCTCCAGACAATTTGGGTCACTCTTCAGATAGCAGGAGTCCAAGTAAAAATGGAATTGGACACTGGATCGGCATTGACGGTCATGAATAAGAAAGATTACAGAAGGTTATTCCAACATATTCCCCTACAGGATACGGAGATTATATTGAAAACATACACGGGGCAAAGAGTGTACCCCATCGGAAAAATAGAGGTAGAAGTGGTCCACAAGGGTGAAGAAAGCCAAGTAATGGACTTATATGTGCTACCTGAAGGAGGTCCACCACTACTAGGACGGGAGTGGATTAGGAAAATGAATATGGACTGGCACTCCTTGAAGGCACTAACGGTAGATTCCGGGGAAACAGATGTCAAACCTAAACGATTGTCCAGAATATTGGATGATGCTAAAGAGGTGTTCCAGCAGGGACTGGGAACACTGAGAGGAATTACGGCAAACATCAAGATTGATGAACATGCACAACCAAAATTTTTTAAAGCCAGACCGGTACCCTATGCAATATGACCTACTGTTGAAGCGGAACTGGAAGCACTAGAATGTTCAGGTGTACTGCCTAAGGTAGATTGGAGTGAGTGGGCTACGCCCATTGTTCCCGTTATGAAACGTCCTGCGAGCAACAAGCCAGGAGATCCAGGGAAGGTTCGCATCTGTGGAGATTTCAAAATCACCGTTAATCCGATGCTTCACACGGTGCAGTATCCGCTTCCACGGATTGAGGATATTTTCGCTTCATTGTCTGGCGGGAAACACTTCACCAAGATAGACCTGGTGCAGGCGTACTTGCAGATGGAGGTTGAGGAAGAGTCACGCCAATACCTCACGATCAACACGCATCGAGGGTTGTACCGGTACAATAGGCTGGTTTTTGGAGTGGCACCGGCTCCAGCAATTTGGCAGAGGGCCATGGAGCAGGTATTACAGGGAATTCCAGGCACACAATGTTACCTGGACGATATTCTGATCACAGGTGATGGTGATGAACAACATCTCGCAAACTTGGAACTGGTGCTCAACAGACTGAAAGAGTATGGACTTAGAGTAAATCGGCAGAAATGTGAGTTCTTCCAGAAGCGGATCTCGTACTGTGGCCATGTCATTGACCGGGAGGGGCTTCATAAGTCTCCTGACAAGATTGAGGCAGTTGTAAAGGCTCCCGCTCCGGAGAATGTCTCTCAGTTGAGGTCGTTTCTAGGATTAATTAACTATTACCATAAATTTCTGCCAAATCTATCCACGGTACTGCACCCGTTAAACGCTCTTTTACAGAAAGGGGTACCATGGGAATGGGGCAAAAACTGTAAGAAGGCATTTCGCAAAAGCAAAGAATTGATCACCTCAGAGGAAGTGTTGGCTCACTTCAACCCGACACTGCCTATTCGGTTGGCTTGTGATGCTTCCCCATATGGTATTGGGGCAGTACTCTCACACAAGTTGCCAAATGGCACGGAAAGGCCAGTCGCGTTTGCATCCAGATCATTGACCTCCGCTGAGCGCAACTATGCGCAGATCGATAGGGAGGCTCTTAGCCTTGTATGGGGAGTGAAGAAGTTTAATCATTACCTGCAGGGCCAAAAATTCATACTTCTGACAGACCATCAACCGTTGGTATCCATTTTTAACCCTAAGAAGGGTGTTTCGGTGATGACAGCGCAGCATCTCCAGAGATGGTCTCTTTTCCTAGGGGCACATCAATATCAAATAGAATTCAAAGGTACGAAACAGCATGGCAATGCTGATGGGCTGTCGCGCCTGCCACTACCTGAAGAAGAAGACATGACGAAAGTTGACCCTGTTGAGTTATTTCATTCGACCATCATCGAGTGTTTACCAGTCACCAATGCAAGTATTGAAAGAGAAACCAGGAACGACCCGACACTGTCCAGAGTCTACGAGGTGACAGTGAAAGAATGGCCAACACGGGGTGATCCTCTGTTACCGGCATTTTCGGCAAGGCGAGACCAGCTGTCCGTCTGCCATGGTACCTTGATGTACGGGACAAGAGTGATTATTCCTCCCAAGTTAAGGGAAAGAGTTTTAAACGAACTGCATGAAGGTCATCTGGGGGGAGTTAAAATGAAAAGTCTTGCTAGGGCTTATGTATGGTGGCCGGGTATTGACCAACAGATTGAGGAGTTAACGAAAAGCTGCGCTGGGTGCCAAAAAGTGCAAAATGCACCTCCGATATCACCGCTACACCCATGGGAATGGCCTTCAGCCCCATGGCAACGCGTACACATTGACTTTGCTGGTCCATTCATGGACTCCATGTTCCTAATCGCGGTGGACGCACATTCCAAATGGCCAGAAGTCATCAAGATGAATACCACTACTTCAGAAAAGACAATTGCGGTGTTAAGAACAATATTCGCAAGGAACGGATTGCCAGAACAGATCTGTTCGGACAACAGACCACAGTTTGTATCGGAAAAATTCTGACAATTCTTAAAGAAGAATGGAGTAAAACATTATACCTCTGCCCATATCATCCGGCGACAAACGGGTTGGCTGAAAGATTTGTCCAGACATTCAAAAAGGCAATTAAGTCCATGAACGATGATCAGATTCCGCTGCAACACAAGGTCGACAAGTTCCTGATGTCGTATCGAAACGCCGATCATGCAGTGACTAACCAAAGTCCTGCCATGATGTTTTATAACAGGAGGTTGCGGTCCAAGTTGGACTTGTTAAAACCAAATGTGCGGAGGGAAGTGGAAAACAAACAGTTTCGGCATATTAACAACAAGACCACTCGAACTTTCGACGTAGGACAACCAGTGTTGGCAAGGGGCTATGGAAATGAAAAATGGCAGTCCGGAACAATTCGGGCCAGACAAGGACCTCTGATGTACACAGTAGATATTGGTCATAATGTGATAAGGCGTCATGCGGATCAACTGGTAGAGTAGAGAGCAAGGGTCGAACCCATGGTTGTGACAGAGACAACTGTGGAAGACGTTAATGAACCTGAAGCATCTACCTCGGCAGGGAATGTACTTGATGATGATGACACCCAATACATTGGAAACCAAATAGAGGAGGCACCTCAACAACAAGAATCAGAGACTACTGAGAGGCGTTATCCAAGCCGCATCAGAAAGCCTCCTGAGAGACTGAACCTTTGAACTGTTATACCTGAAGTTATATATGTATATATGTTATTATGTTATGTTAAATGGGGATATGACTGTTAAGCTAAAAAGGGAGGATTGTGGTGTATGTAACCTGTTCCACCTTAAGAGAACTTAAGCCTGTTCCACCTTAAGAGATGTACTACTTTCTCTGGCTGCTGTATACGTAATACCGGTGGTGACCACACCGGTATATAAGCACTGTGTAGTAATATTGTATTCAATATAGTCCCGACCTCCAACCAGTAAAGACCTGTTGAATTTACTCTCTTAGTCTGTGCAGTAATTATGACTATAACACACAGACTTAACAGAGCCTGTTACACAGGAACAGGAGGAGGCCCAATCAGCCCCTCGAGCCTGTTACCATAGGAAAAGGAGGAGGCCCATTCAGCCCCTCGAGCCTGTTACACAGTTACAGGAGGAGGCCCATTCAGCCCCTCGAGCCTGTTACACAGGAACAGGGGGAGGCCCATTCAGCCCCTCGAGCCTGTTACACAGGAACAGGAGGCGGCCCTTCAGGCACCTCGAGCCTGTTACCATAGGAACAAGAGGAAGCCCATTCAGCCCCTCGAGCCTGTTCCATTGGAACAGGAGGAGGCCCATTCAGCCCCTCGAGCCTGTTACACAGGAACAGGAGGAGGCCCATTCAGCCCCTCGAGCCTGTTACACAGGAACAGGAGGAGGCCCATTCAGCCCCTCGAGCCTGTTACCATAGGAACAGGAGGAGGCCCATTCAGCCCCTCGAGCCTGTTACACAGGAACATGAGGAGGCCCATTCAGCCCCTCGAGCCTGTTACACAGGAACAGGAGGAGGCCCATTCAGCCCCTCGAGCCTGTTACACAGGAACAGGAGGAGGCCCATTCAGCTCCTCGAGCCTGTTCCACCATTGAATAAGATCACGGCTGATCTGTATCTTAACTCCATCTCCGCCTCGGTTTCGTAACCCTTAATACCCTTACCCAACACAAATCTATCAATCTCAGTCTTGAAATTTTTAATTGACCCCCAGCCTCAACAGCTTTTTGGGGGAGAGAGTTCCAGATTTCCACCCCCCTTTGTGTGAAGAAGTGCTTCCTGACATCACCCCTGAGCGGCCTGGCTCTAATTGTAAGGTTCTGCCCCCTTGTTCTGGACTCCCCCCACCAAAGGAAATAGTTTCTCTCTCTCTACCCTGTCGAATCCTTTAATCATCTCAAACACCTCGATTGGATCACCCCTTAAACTCGAAGGAACACAAGCCCAGTCTGTGCACCCTGTCCCGGTGATTTAACCCTTTCAGCCCCGGGGTATCGTTCTGGTGAATCTGCGGTGCCCCCACTCCGAGGCCGAGATATCCTTCCTGAGGTGCGGGGCCCAGGACTGGACGCAGTGACTCCAGACGGGGTCTAACCAGGGCTTTATACAATTGTAACACAACCTCTACCCCCTTTGTATTCCAGCCCCCCCTTGAGATAATGGACAACATTCGATTGAAATCTTTCGAAATCAATCATTGGAACCGATCTTTAGAAAGTCACCACACCAACAAAGGACGACGTTGGGCGTGGGAGTCGATCGTTGCGTTACTTACCCGGGGCCTGTCCGTCCGCTCGGCTGGGCAGGCACTGCCCACACGCCCTGCTTGGGCCGAACGGCCTCTTCCTCTACTGCTCCCTCTGTGTATTCAATTAGAAAGGGTTGCTGTGTCACTGTGAGTTAAATCAGGAAGCTGGGAACTCGTGAGAAAACATTACTGTCTGGCACTGTCAGCAAACTGTTAATCCTTTAAGAACATAAGAAATAGGAGCAGGAGTCGGCCATTCGGCCCCTCGAGCCTGCTCCGCCATTCAATGAGATCATGGCTGATCATCAACCTCATCTCCACTTTCCTGCACTATCCCCATATCCCTTGATTCGCTTAATATCCAAAAATCTATCGATCTCTGTCTTGAATATACCCAACGACTGAGCCTCCACAGCCCTCTGGGGGAGAGAATTCCAAAGATTCACCGCCCTCTGAGTGAAGAGATTTCTCCTCATCTCAGTCCTAAATAGCCGACCCCTTATCCTGAGACTGTGACCCCTGGTTCTAGACTCTCCAGCCAGGGGAAACATCCTCCCTGCATCTACCCTGTCAAGCCCCTTAAGAATTTTATATGTTTCAATTTTACATGTTTCTCCTGGTCCCTCAATACCTCCTCTCTGGTAAAGAAGGCCCAGCAGCGCCTATATTTCCTAAGGAGGCTAAAGGGATGTAATCTGTCACCCCTGATCCTCTCTAACTTTTACCGCTGCACAATAGAGAGCATCCTGACGAACTGTATCACAGTATGGTATGGCAGCTGTAGCTACTATGGCCGGAAAGCCCTGCAGCGGGTAGTCAAAACTGCCCAACGCATTACCGGCACCAGGCTACCGACCATAGAGCACCTATACCAGAAACGCTGTTTACGGAGGTCACAGACCATCATCAAAGCCCCTACCCACCCCAGCCACAGTCTGTTCGCCCTCCTGCCATCTGGGAGACGCTGCAGATGCATTCGCACCCGAACGACCAGATTTAGGAACAGCTTCTTTCCCAGGGCTGTCATCCTACTGAACTCCACAAATAAACTCTAAAGCCTGCACATCTGCCGATGCACTTTATTATGTTTATGTTAATGTATTACAAGTCAAATGAATGTTGAATGTTTAAATGTCTTAATCTAAATGTACACTCTCGGGAGCCGCAAGCCGACATTTCGTTGTGCTGCACTTGTGCACTAACAATGACAATAAAGTTTATTATTATTATTATCACCTCTCATTCTTCTAAACTCTAGGGAATATAGGTCTAGCCTCTCCTCATAGGGCAATCCACTCATCCCAGGAACTAGTCTGGTGAACCTTCGTTGCACTCCCTCTAAGGCAAGTGTGTCTTTCCTTAGGTAAGGAGACCAGAACTGTACACAGTACTCCAGGTGTGGCCTCACCAATGCCCTGTATAATTGTAGTAAGACGTCTTTACCCTTATACTCTAATCCCTTTGTAACAAAAGCTAACATACCATTTGCTTTCCTCATTGCTTGCTGTACCTGCATGTTAACTTTCTGTGATTCGTGTACAGGGACACCCAGGTCCCTCTGAGTGCAAACATTTCCCAGTCTCTCACCATTCCAAAAATATGCTGTTTTTTTGTTTTTCCTACCAAAGTGGATAACTTCACACCTCCCCACATTGTATTCCATTTGCCATGTTCTTGCCCACTCAGTCAACCTGTCTATATCTCTCTGCAGCCTCTTTGCATCCTCCTCACAGCTTACTTTCCCACCTAACTTTGTATCATCAGCAAACTTGGATACGTTACACTCGGTCCCTTCATCTAAGTCATTAATACGGATTGTGAATAGCTGAGGCCCAAGCACCGATCCTTGCGGTACCCCGCTAGTTACAGCCTGCCAACCTGAAAATGACCCGTTTATTCCTCCTCACTGATTTCTGTCCATTAACCAATCCTCAATCCATGCTGGTATATTAACCCCAATCCCATGAGTCCTAATATTCTGTAATAACCTCTTGTGTGACATGTTATCAAAGGCATTTTGAAAATCCAAACACATGACTAATGTATTTGCTTGACTAATCTACTGGAATTTTTTGAGGATGTAACTGGGAAAATAGATAAGAGAGAACCAGTGGATGTGGTGTATTTGGACTTTCAGAAGGCTTTCGATAAGGTCCCGCATAAGAGATTAGCATGTAAAGTTAAGGCACATAGGATTGGGGGCAAGGTATTGACTTGGATAGAGAACTGGTTGGCAGACAGAAAGCAAAGAGTTGGAATAAACGGGTCTCTTTCCGAGTGGCAGGCAGTGACTAGAGGGGTACCGCAGGGATCGGTCCTTGGACCCCAGCTATTCACAATATATATTAATGATCTAGACAAGGAAACTAGATGTAATATCTCCAAATTTGCAGATGACACAAAGCTGGGTGGGCGTGTGTGCTGTGAGGAGGATGCCGAGAAACTCCAGGATGATTTGGACAGGTTGGGTGATTGGCAGATGCAATATAACATGGATAAATGTGAGGTTATCCACTTTGGTGGCAAAAACAGGAAGGCAGATTATTATCTGAATGACAATAGATTGGGAGAAGGGGAAGTGCAACGAGACCTGGGTGTCCTTGTGCACCAGTCGCTGAAGGTAAGCATGCAGGTGCAGCAGGCGGTTAAGAAGGCAAATGGTATGTTGGCCTTCGTAGCGAGAGGGTTTGAGTACAGGAACAAGGATGTCTTGCTGCAGTTGTACAGGGCCTTGGTGAGACCACACCTTGAGTATTGTGTGCAGTTTTGGTTGTCTTATCTGAGGAAGGATGTTCTTGCCATGTAAGGAGTTCAGCGAAGATTCACCAGGCTGATACCTGGGATGGCAGGAATGACGTATGAGGAGAGATTGGGTCAATTGGGCTTATATTCGCTGGAGTTTAGAAGAATGAGAGGGGATCTCATTGAAACTTATAAAATTCTGACAGGACTGGACAGACTAGATGCTGGAAGGATGTTCCCGATGGTCGTGGAGTCCAGAACCTGGGGTCACAGTCTAAGGATAAGGGGTCGGCCATTTAGGACAGAAATGAGGAGGAATTTCTTCACCCAGAGTGGTGAACCTGTGGAATTCTCTACCACAGAAGGCAGTAGAGGCCAATTCATTAAATATATTCAAGAAGGAGTTGGATATATTTGTTAAGGCTAAAGGGATCGAGGGGTATGGGGAGAAAGCAGGGACAGGGTACTGAATTTGGATGATCAGCCATGATCACATTGAATGGCGGAGCAGGCTCGCGGGGCCGAATGGCCTACTCCTGCTCCTAACTTCTATGTTTCTATGTTATCACATCCACTGGTTCCTCCTTATCCATCCGACGAGTTACATCTTCAAAAAACTCGAACAGATTTGTCAAACATGATTTCCCGTTCATAAAACCATGCTGACTCTGCCTAACTATATTACGATTACTAAGTGCCCTGTTACCATGTCCCTAATAATAGATTCTAGCATTTTGCCTACTACTGACGTCAGGCTAACGGGCCGATAGTTCCCCTTTTTTCTCTTCCTCCTTTCTTAAATAGCGGGGTTATGTTTGCTCCCTTTTTTTGGCAACATTTTAAGCCTCTTCCTTTGATCTCATTGCACAATATCAGATCTAAAATAGCCGATTACTTCAGATTTGGTTTCCCAGTCTATATGTAGACTAAAGTCCCCCCGATTACTGTATTCCCCTTGTTACACGCGCCTCTAATTTCCTGATTTATACTCTGCCCTACATTACAACTATTGTTTGGGGGCCTATAAACAACTCTGCCCTTTATGTCCTGACACTGGGACGATATTCCAGCGATAAGCTGAGCAACCGTTGACATGGGGTTTCACTTCAGTGCTCGCTCCCGAGGGCGAAGGGGTCTATTCCAGAGGAGTGGATGTTGTCCAGTAGCCTCGGAAAATGGGAGAGACTGGAGCATGTGAACGAGGGTGAGAGAGGAGGAGAGGGCGAGCATAAGACGAGAAAGGAGAGGCTGAATGAGAAGGGAAAGAGGAAGGGAAAGAGAGGGAGTCAGGAGAGCGTGCAATCCGAGTTTGAAGATACAGCTGGGAATAAAACATGTGACAAGACAGTGTGTGCTCGATGTGTGAGTGCTTGGTTCACTGGCAGTAGCTGTGTAAGCAGTGAGACTATGTGTTACCACACTGTATGTTTAGAAGGACATCACCTGGGTCTGGCTTTCTACCTTTCAAAGGTTGGTGCCACCTGACCCACTTCAAGCACTGATGATTTGGGTTGGGGCTTGAATCCATGAGGCCAAGAAAGACAGACTTGTATTTCTATCGCGCCCTTCACAACCTCAGGATGTTCCAAAGAGCTTTATAATAATCCAGGTCGACACTCCCAGTTTCAGTACTGAGGGAGCACCGCACTGTGGGAGGGGTAGTACTGAGGGAGCGCCGCACT
>NC_140998.1:213571723-213616723 GCF_052327205.1 Somniosus microcephalus | reverse complement strand
GCGCCACACTGTCTGTGTGTGTGTGTGTGTGTGTGTGTGTGTGTGTGTGTGTGTGTGTGAGAGTGTGTGTGTGTCTCAGACTGTGGACGTGTAAACTGCTGGTGACTCCTCAGTCCCTCAGAACTGCCCGTTACTGTTACTAACACAGTTACGGCCAAAGACAGTTTGTAAATTCCACAATCTCCCGCGGATATTAATTTGTTTGTATTTGGAGAGATGTGGAAGTATCTGTAGACTCACGTTCCACAGTGATGGTTATGGTCCTCTCCACTGCTCCATGTCCATTCTCCGCCACACACTGATAGTCTCCAGCGACCCTGGGTGTACCGTGAGGAATCTCCAACCACAGCTCGTTGTTGGAACTTGTTCTGTTCAGTGTGACACCATGATGTCGCCAGGTCAGGTTAGAAGCCGGGAAGCTCGCGGCAGAGCAGAGTATCGCTGTAGATCTCCCTTCTTTTATATTGATCGATGAAATATTAATCTTATCAAGAGAAGTAATGGAGAGATTCTGTGGGGCGTCTAAAGACAAATAAAGATAAGTTAACGTACATTGGCTGTGAAGCACTTTGAGAGACCCTGAGAATGTCAAAGGTGTGATATCAAAGCAAGTTCCTTCATCACAAAGCACGTAATCCAAGCAGACACTTTAGTGCAGCACTGAGGGAGCGCAGCACTGTCGGAGGGGCAGCACTGAGAGAGCGCCGTTCTGTTGGAGGGGCAGTACTGAGGGAGCGCCGCACTGTCGGAGGGGCTGTACTGAGGGAGCGCTGCACTGTCGGAGGGGCGTTATGGAGGGAGCGCTGCACTGTCGGAGGGGCAGTACTGAAGGAGCGCCGCACTGTCGGAGGGGCAGTACTGAGGGAGCGCCGCACTGTCGGAGGAGCGGTACTGAGGGAGCGCCGCACTGTCAGAGGGGCGGTACTGAGGGAGCGCCGCACTGTCAGAGGGACAGTACTGAGGGAGCGCCGCACTGTCGGAGGGGCAGTACTGGGGGAGCGCCGCACTGTCGGAGGGGCAGTACTGAGGGAGCGGCGCACTGTCGGAGGGGCAGTGCTGAGGGAGCGCCGCACTGTCAGAGGGGCGGTACTGAGGGAGCGCCGCACTGTCGGAGGGGCAGTACTGAGGGAGCGCCGCACTGTCGGAGGGGCAGTACTGAGGGAGCGCCGCACTGTCGGAGGGGCAGTACTGAGGGAGCGCTGCACTGTCGGAGGGGCGGTACTGAGGGAGCGCCGCACTGTCGGAGGGCCAGTACTGAGGGAGCGCCGCACTGTCAGAGGGGCAGCACTGAGGGAGCGCC
This sequence comes from Somniosus microcephalus, assembly GCF_052327205.1. Lineage (NCBI taxonomy): Eukaryota > Metazoa > Chordata > Chondrichthyes > Squaliformes > Somniosidae > Somniosus > Somniosus microcephalus. The sequence goes on along the minus strand of NC_140998.1, from coordinate 213,615,423 downwards.
GCACTGCAGGTGGGGCGGTACTGAGGGAGCGGTGCACTGTCGGAGGGGCAGTACTGAGGGAGCGCCGCACTGTCGGAGGGGCAGTACTGAGGGAGCGCCGCACTGTCGGAGGGGCAGTACTGAGGGAGCGCCGTACTGTTGGAGGGGTACTGCTGAGGGAGCGCCGCACTGTCGGAGGGGCAGTACTGAGGGAGTGCCGCACTGTCAGAGGGGAAATACTGAGGCAGCGCCGCAGTGTCGGAGGGGCAGTACTGAGGGAGCGCCGCACTGTCCGAGGGGCAGTATTGAGAGTGCGCTGCATTGTCGGAGGGGCAGTACTGAGGGAGTGCCGCACTGTCGGAGGGGCAGTACTGAGGGAGCGCCGCACTGTCGGAGGGGCAGTACTGAGGGAGCGCCGCACTGTCGGAGGGGCAGTACTGAGGGAGCGCCGCACTGTCGGAGGGGCAGTACTGAGGGAGTGCTGCACTGTCGGAGGGGCAGTACTGAGGGAGCACCGCACTGTTGGAGGGGCAGTACTGAGGGAGCGCTGCATTGTCGGAGGGGCAGTACTGTGGGAGCGCTGCATTGTCAGAGGGGCAGTACTGAGGGAGTGCCGCACTGTTGGAAGTGCCGTCTTTTGAATGAGACATTAAACCGAGGCCCCATCTGCCCCCTCAGGTGGATGTATAAGATCCCATGACACTATTCAAAGAAGAGGTCCCCCAGTGTTTTAGCCAATATTGATCAGTAAAATACAGATGATCTGGTCATCAGCATATTGCTGTTTGTGGGATCTTGCTGTGTGCAATGCAGTCTATCACGGGTAATGTAGAATTAAGAATGTCCGTACTTACATTGCACAGTGAGTGCGAGGGTCTGCTCCGATGAAACAGATGGATATCTGACTCGGCAGGTGAGAGTTTGTCCGTGGTGTTTGAGTGATGGAATCAGGGACAGAACAGAAGTATATGTCAGAGTGACGCCATGCTGAGTTACACTATTTGAGACTGACCCGGGTACGTCAGTGTGATTGACCCAGGTTAAGACAGGTGCTGTTCCAGTGCACGTGGTGTTGAAGGTGCAGCTTACGTTCACACGCTTTCCTGCAATCATTTCAGCAGGGAATATCCTGGGTTTATCTGTGAAACCTAACACACAGAGAATGGATCCTTTTAGATAAATATAACGTGAGGCATCAGTTCAAATAGAAATCACAGTCCCGCAAGAGAAAGTACTTTTACAAGGATAATACCAGAACTGAGAGGTTACAACGATCAGGAAAGATTGAACAGGCGGGGGCTCTTTCTCTAGAAAAGAGAAGGCTGAGGGGTGACCTGACAGAGATCTTTAAAATTAGGAAGGGTTCGATAGGGTAGACGTAGAGAAGATGTTTCCACTTGTGGGGGAGACCAGAACTAGGGGCCATCGATATAAGATAGTCACTGATAAATCCAATAGGGAATTCAGGAGAAACTTCTTTACCCAGAGAGTGGTGAGAATGGGGAACTCGCTACCACAGGGTGTGGTTGAGGTGAATAGCTATATGTAACTAGGTAAGCGAAAGTACTTGCCTATTTCCAGGTTTGGCGGAGTGTCTGTCACTAAGCTTAATGCACCTTCACTCCAAGACTCTTGAATTGACAATACTGGGTGGGGATGGGGGAGCAGGTCACAACTGGCTTGGCACTCTCTCAGAGATCTCTGCCAACATTAAATTAAATTCTGTCCACGGCAGTACGGAAACAATTTGCATTTATCCCTCTACCAGCACCTAAAACATATGGGGCAAAAAATTGCGCTAACTTCGCCGGGCCTAGAGAAATTAGCGCCCCCACGGCGGAAATTCATTGGTAGCGCCCCAAGAGGGAAGTGAGGCGCTACCGGAAGCGTCCCGCATCCCTCTTGGGGCGCTGCAAGGGAATATTGCAGGGCTACGTGCCGCGGTATTGCAGGCCTTCCTCCCCTTCTTAAAGGGGAGGGGCCTTGCGCAGGGCCCAGCTGGGCCAGTGGAGATCGGGAGTGCCGGGCTCTTGGAGCGCAGCCGGTACTCCACGGTGGGTGGAGGGGCTGGTGATGGCAATGGGGGCTGTGCTGGCAGGCGGCCAGCAACAAAAATAGCCGCCCGGCACCTCGCCTTTAATTAGCGCTGCCCTGGCTGCAGGTAGGCCCCGCTGACCCCATCGGATATAGTGTCTGGCGGTAAGTCAGGGGGCGATACTGAAGATCGTGGCCGGGGCGCTAACGGTTACCGCTGCTGCTAACCTCCCGCTGAATTTTGCGGGAGGCATTGGCAGCACCGCTCCCAGGCGCTAGTTGCTTTGCGCCCCGTTAGCACTTTCTTAGGGCGCTAACAGGAGGCGCAAAGCAACCGAATATTTCCCCCTTTGCATTTATCCCTCTACCAACACCTAAAACATATGGCGGGGGGGAAATTCGGTTGGTTTGCGCCTCCCGTTAGTGCCTTAAGAGGGCGCTAATGGGGCACAAAGGAACTGGCGCCCGGGCGCGGCGATGTTTGCGCCGCTCGCAAAATTGACCAGACATTTTGCGGCGGCGCTAAACACTACCGCCACGATCTCCTGCGCCGACAGATCGTGATGTCAGTCGGGCGTGCAACGCCCCGGTAGCGCCCCAGGCCAGATATTGAGTGGCGCCCCCTGCCTTACCGCCTGCTGCTAGCAACGAAAGGTTGAGGGGCACGTTTTGCCGTCAGGAAGGGACTGGGGGAGTGCTATTCAAAGGTGACTGCTTCCTGCCTTTTTTTGTTGGTGACATTTTTGCACCACGCATTCTGAGAGAGAGAGAGAGACTTCTGGAGAGATTCAATGCTGTGTGAAGGAGTTTGGGGTACTGAGCAGCACTTTGCAGGTTCATTTTGATTTGACCAACTTGCATCGATTTAGAAGAGACTGTGGGGGCTGCACTCTGAGCTCTTTCCCTGGGCCTTTCCATTGTTCTTTCCAGCAGATTTGATGTACAGGTCTCTCCAGGCCGAGATTCAAGGCTGCAATGAGCAGGGTGTGGATGGAGAGCAAGGTCGACCCTCCCCTTTAACAACTGTCCGGCGCCAGTGTGTCTGTGTTCCGTTGCTGACTGACATCACATGAGCTTCGCCAGCACTCTGAGGTAGCTCCTCGCTCCTCGGCGTTAGCGCCTTAAGAGAGGTATGTAGCGCCTGATTTAGCGCTCCAATCACCTCCAGGGGCGATAGAAGCCAAGTTTGCCGTCAGAGGCGATAATTAGCGCCAGGCGCTGAACTTTGCGCCCAGCTGATAATTGCGCCCCAAATGGTGCGATACTGAATATCGCCCCATGATCTGTTTTTTTATGTCATTGCTGTTTGTGGGAGCTTGCTGTGCACAAATTAGCTGCTGTGTTTCCCACATTACAACAGTGACTACACTTCAAAAAAGTACTTCATTGGCTGTGAAGTGCTTTGGGACGTCCTGAGGTGGTGAAAGGCGCTATATAAATGTAACATCTTTTGTCCGTATGTAAGACTTTTAAACACGATTGGAGAGAAAGATGAGAGTCGATAACCTGATAACAATGATGGACACAGTCAAGACATTCAATCATTGATAATAAAGTGAGTATTCGAGGTTGCTTTAGGACTGAACTGGACGGTATCGCCAGGTTATTGATAATCAGACGCTGTGTTATAATGTGCTGTGTTTTGTGTTAATATGTAACCGCCACAGGTTATGTTATTTCCCACTGACTGTTGAACGTGAATTGTTGAGTAATTATAACCCAGCACTTACCAGAAACATGAAGCCGTGTTGCAGGGTAGTAGCTCCGCTGATCACTGTTGGGAAATTCTATTCTGAAATAATAAGGTCCTGCGTCTCGCTGTGTGATGCTGTTTATAATCAGGGAACAGTCTCCATCTCTCAGGTCTCCAGACAGCCGGGTCCGATGGCGAAACTGTGGTGACTCATGATTGTGATCCTTGGAGTGAAAGGCTATAGTCGATTGTCTCCACCATCTCCGTTCCTCATCATTAAACCAGACTCCACCTCGTGGTTGGTTTGCCAGACGCGATGGATAAGTGTAATGACATGGAATCTGTGCGCACAAACCTTCCTGTGCTGTCACCTCTCGTGGAGTCTCGCCTTTCCACTCCTCTGACAATACAGCTGGAGAGAAATATCAATATTTAGCACTGGATGGCTGGTCGCTCCACTGGACTCGATATCCACCCCCTCCGTCACTGGCGCACAGTGTCTGCAATGTGGACCATCTACAGGACACACAAGGAACTCACCAAGGTTACGCTGACAGCACCGACCTCCCCTGTGACCTCTACCACCCAGAAAGACAAGAACAGCAATGTGATGGGAGGCCCATCACCTCCAGGTCACACAACTTCCTGCCTTGGACATATATCACCATTCCTCCATTGTCGCTGGGTCAATATCCTGGAATTCTCTACCTAACACCATTGTGGGAGCACCTTCAGAACACGGACTGCAGCGGTTCAAGGAGCAGGTCCACCACCACCATCTTCTTAGGGCAACTAGGGATGGGCGAGTATCTCCAAGTATACTACATCTACTACATTACCCTGATCTACTCTTTCTGTTACTTCTTCAAAGAATTCAATAAGTTTGGTCAAGCATGACCTTCCCGTTTGGAATCCGTGCTGACTATTCTTTATTATATTTCCGGTTTCTAGATGTATTTCTATTAGATCTTTGAGTGAAGATCCCATTATCTTTCCTACCACCGACGTTAAGCTAACTGGTCTCTAGTTCACGGGACTTGTTCTATCTCCCTTTTTAAATATAGGAATTACATTAGTTGTCTGCCAGTCCTCTGGCACTATTCCCTTTTCTATTCAATTTAATATATATATATAATAGTGTCTCTGCTATCTCTTCCCTAGCTTATTTTAGTACGGGCCGATGTAATCCATCCGGACCAGATGTTTTATCCTCTGTGAGTTTGACTAGTTTATCAATTTGCTCTCCCGCCCCCCTGGAATCCCGGACATGGGAGTGGATAAGTTCATTCTATATTGTCTCACGGACCTCAGGACCCTGTTCAGTGAAGCAAATCTTCCAGCCAACACAATGCCTAAGTGACGCACCAAGTGAGGTATATTCTGTGCTGATTTACAAGGCAGGAACAGTGGATTAGGATCCGTCAGAACGCACGCCATCATGAATCACTAATTATCCTGAGCTTCTTGTTAGCTCTTCAACCCAGCCGATTGGCTACGCTGATTCAGTCTACCTGGCCCACTTTGGATTCTCATTGTCTATGGAATCTCTTCGGATTCTCATTGTCTAAGGTATCTCTTTGGATCCTGATTGTCTGAGGAATCTCTTCGGATTCTCATTGTCTGAGGAATCCCTTTGGATTCTCATTGTCTAAGGTATCTCTTTGGATCCTGATTGTCTGAGGAATCTCTTTGGATCCTGATTGTCTGAGGAATCTCTTTGGATCCTCATTGTCTGAGGAATCCCTTTGGATCCTCATTGTCTGAGGAATCTCTTTGGATTCTCATTGTCTAAGGAATCTCTTTGGATTCTCATTGTCTAAGGAATCTCTTTGGATCCTGATTGTCTAAGGAATCTCTTTGGATTCTCATTGACTGAGGAATCTCTTTGGATTCTCATTGCCTGAGGAATCACTTTGGATCCTGATTGCCTGAGGAATCACTTTGGATCCTGATTGTCTAAGGAATCTCTTTGGATTCTCATTGTCTAAGGAATCTCTTTGGATTCTCATTGTCTAAGGGATTATTTTAGGCCCAACAATATTGATGTAGGGTGATTCCGATACACCATTGTAGACTGACTTGTCCCCAAGCTCAGCACTGGCCCTATTCCAGCAGCCTCTTTGAAGCACAGGAGCGAATCGACTCTGGCCTGCGCTCTGAATGTGTCGGTGGTGCAGGGCGTTGGGTTCATGACTTTTACAGGCGGTCTCACAGCATGTTTGTTAAAACTGAACATGGCCTCACACTAAACGTCGGTGGCAAACACCTCTTGCTCCGTTTTCGTCTGAAATATTCATGGTTTCAGCAGGAAAGGTAAAGAGTTGCTGATAAGGAGCTTAAATCATAGAATCATAAAATCTTAGAGCACAGAAGGAGGCCATTCAGCCCATCGTGTCGGCTCTTTGAACGAGCTCTCCAATTAGCCCCACTCCCCCCTGCTCTTTCCCCACAGCCCTGTAAATCTTTCCCCTTCAACTATTTCTCCAATTGCCCTTTTGAAAGTTACTATTGAATCTGCTTCCACCGCCCTTTCAGGCAGCGCATTCCAGATCACAACAACTCGCTGTGTAGAAACAATTCTCCTCATCTCCCCTTGCCTTGGAGCATAATCATCACTGAGCAGTCAGCCTAAATTTTAGTTTATGCGGTGAGTTGTTGTGATCTGGAACGCGCTGACTGAATTGGATAAATACTTGAAGGGAAAATTTTCCCAGGGCTGTGGGGAAAGAGCCGAGGGGACGAGTGGGGCTAAGTGGAGAGCTCTTTCAAAGAGCCGGCGCAGGCACGATGGGCTGAATGGCCTCCTCCTGTGCTGTATCGTTCTATGATTCTATGAAATTTAACTGCACAGCAGATCGGAGGCAAACAGGGAGACTCGGTATATATGGCACCCTGATACACTTCCTAGCTTGTCTGCTTTTTATCTTTACCATATCTTGCACCCTTATCATGTGTGCTATCATGTTGAGAGTGGGCAGGAGGTGTGAGGACTGAACTGCCTGTCAACTCTAAGTGCTGCAGTGGTGCGGTCATGTCGACTTGTAACTAAAATTAGGATCTCTGCGCTCCTCCAATTCTGGCCTCTTGTCCATCCCCGAGTTTTACGGAGGGGATTCCAGGGCTTAAGGTCTAGACGGCTGAAGGCACGGCCGCCATTGGTGGAGCGATGGAAATCGGGGAGGCACAAGAGGCCAGAATGGGTGGAACGCAGAGATCTCGGAGGCTTGCAGGGCTGGAGGAGGTTACAGAGATAGGGAGGGTTGTAGGGGCTGGAGGAGGTTACAGAGATAGGGAGGGTTGTAGGGCTGGAGGAGGTTATAGAGATAGGGAGAGTTGCAGGGCTGGAGGAGGTTACAGAGATAGGGAGGGTTGTAGGAGGCTGGAGGAGGTTACAGAGATAGGGAGGGTTGTTGGGGCTGGAGGAGGTTATAGAGATAGGGAGCATTGTAGGAGGCTGGAGGAGGTTACAGAGATAGGGAGGGTTGTTGGGGCTGGAGGAGGTTACAGAGATAGGGAGGCTTGCAGGGCTGGAGGAGGTTATAGAGATAGGGAGGGTTGTAGGGGCTGGAGGAGGTTATAGAGATAGGGAGGGTTGTAGGGGCTGGAGGAGGTTACAGAGATAGGGAGGGTTGTAGGAGGCTGGAGGAGGTTACAGAGATAGGGAGGGTTGTAGGGGCTGGAGGAGGTTACAGAGATAGGGAGGCTTGCAGGGCTGGAGGAGGTTATAGAGATAGGGAGCATTGCAGGGCTGGAGGAGGTTACAGAAATAGGGAGGGTTGTAGAGGCTGGAGGAGATTACAGAGATAGGGAGAGTTGTAGGGGCTGGAGGAGGTTACAGAAATAGGGAGGGTTGTAGGGGGCTGGAGGAGGTTACAGAGATAGGGAGGGTTGTAGGGGGCTGGAGGAGGTTACAGAGATAGGGAGTGTTGTAGGGGCTGGAGGAGGTTACCGAGATAGGGAGGGTTGTAGGGGCTGGAGGAGGTTACAGAGATAGGGAGGGTTGTAGGGGCTGGAGGAGGTTACAGAGATAGGGAGGGTTGTAGGGGCTGGAGGAGGTTACAGAGATAGGGAGGATTGTAGGGGCTGGAGGAGGTTACAGAGATAGGGATGGTTATAGGGGCTGGCAGAGGTTACAGAGATAGGGAGGGTTGTAGGGGCTGGAGGAGGTTACAGAGATAGGGAGGGTTGTAGGGGCTGGAGGAGGTTACAGAGATAGGGAGGGTTGTAGGGGCTGGAGGAGGTTACAGAGATAGGGAGGGTTGTAGGGGCTGGAGGAGGTTACAGAGATAGGGAGGGTTGTAGGGGCTGGAGGAGGTTACAGAGATAGGGAGGGTTGTAGGGGCTGGAGGAGGTTACTGAGATAGTGAGGCAGGGGGGTGAGCCCGTGGAGCAATTTGAAGATGAGGATGAGGATTTTAAATTTGGGGAGTTGCCGCACCGGGAGCCAATGTAGATCAGCGAGCGCAGGGTTGATCTGTGAACAGGACTTGGTGCGAATTAGGACACTGGGTCACTGCTGAATTTGGCCCACAATCATAGCTCAATAAGAAGGATCTCTCGCAAAGACTATTAACCACAAATATGTCCGAGCTGGCGATGATATTACCTTGGAGAAGTGACAGGAGGAAGTAAGATTTCCTGATCATTGTCCGCTCCCAGATATTTCATCAACTTCTCACTCTCAAGGTCTGAAAGAGAAAGGAGTTAATGAGACCTCACCTCTTGCCCGACAGCTCTCGAGAGATCAAAACTGCTTTGAGACAATGTCTTCACGGGCTAATTTGACTCACTGTGGGATGACAGGTGCTCTGCAGTGAGTTACAAGGCTTCAAGAAAGAAAAACAATGGAATACTTGCATTTCTCCAGCCCCTTTCACCACCTCAGGGCGTCCCAAAGTGCTTCACAGCCAATGAAGGACTTCTTACAGTGTAGTCACTGTTGTAATGTAGGAAACACGGCAGCCAAATTGCACACAGCAAGATAGGGCTTGATAGCTGGCGCGGACACGATGGGCCGAAGGGCCGCTTTTTGTGCTGTACAACTCTATGATAAACGGTCAGACAGTCTGTTCTTGATGTTGCCGACACTCACTGCTTGGGCCGAATGACCTCTTCCTGTGTTGCTCCCTGTGTGTGTTCAATTAGAAAGGGTTGATGTGTCGCTATGAGTCAGATCAGGAAGCTGTGTACCAGTGAGAAAACATCACGTTGTCCGGCCCTGTAAGCAAACTGTTAAAAAAGGGTTAGACCCGAAACGTCGACTCTATTTTCTCTCCACGGATGTTGCCTGGCCTGCTGAGTTTTTCCAGCATTTTCTGTTGTTATTTCGGATTTCCAGCATCTGCAGTATTTTGCTATCGTGTTAGCCCTTTGTGTCTGACACGCTGAAGATATTTCTGCTCAAAGCTGGGCAGTTGTTCTTTCTTCTTCCGTGTGGCAGTAGCAAAGCAAATTAAATGTTAATATCTAAGTGGATAACAGCGTCGATATCTTGTAGGCGGCTTGCGAGTTTCCTCTGAGGGCAGTGCTCAGTGATGTGCTCCCGGGTCTGATCAGGAGCTCCACAGTTGCATGTTGGGGATGCTTCAATCTTTCATCTTCTTCTCCTTCTTGGGCAGTCCCTCAGAACCGAGGATGAGGAGGACCGAGTCCGAAATGGCTGGCCCCAGGACATGGGGAGAACTTCCCCCTGCTGTTCTTCCACATAGTGGCCGTGGGGTCTCTTCCATCCACCTGAGAGAGCAGACGGGGCCTCGGTTTAACGTGTCATCTGAAAGAAGGCACCTCCGACAGTGCGGCGCTCCCTCAGTACTGACCCTCCGACAGTGCGGCGCTCCCTCAGTACTGCCCCTCCGACAGTGCTGCGCTCCCTCAGTACTGCCCCTCCGACAGTGTGGCGCACCCTCAGTACTGCCCCTCCGACAGTGTGGCACTCCCTCAGTACTGCCCCTCCGACAGTGCGGCGCTCCCTCAGTACTGACCCTTCGACAGTGTGGCGCACCCACAGAACTGCTCCTCCGACAGTGTGGCGCTCCCTCAGTACTGACCATTCGACAGTGCAGCGCACCCACAGAACTGCTCCTCCGACAGTGTGGCGCTCCCTCAGTACTGCCCCTCCGACAGTGTGGCGCTCCCTCAGTACTGACCCTTCGACAGTGCGGCGCTCCCTCAGTACTGCCCCTCCGACAGTGCGGCACTCCCTCAGTACTGCCCCTCCGACAGCGCGGCGCGCCCTCAGTACTGCCTCTCCGACAGTGCGGCGCTCCCTCAGTACTGACCCTCCGACAGTGCGCGCTCCCTCAGTACTGCCCCTCCGACAGTGCGGCACTCCCTCAGTACTGCCCCTCCGACAGTGCGGCGCTCCCTCAGTACCGCCCCTCCGACAGTGCGACGCTCCCTCAGGACCGACCCTCCAACAGCGCGGCGCTCCCTCAGTACTGCCCCTCCGACAGTGCAGCGCTCCCTCAGTACTGCCCCTCCGACAGTAAGGCTCTCCCTCAGTACTGCCCCTCCGACAGTGCAGCGCTCCCTCAGCACGGCCCCTCCGACAGTGCGGCGCTCCCTCAGTACTGCCCCTCCGACAGTGCAGCGCTCCCTCAGCACGGCCCCTCCGACAGTGCGGCGCTCCCTCAGTACTGCCCCTCCAACAGTGCGGCGCTACCTCAGTACTGACGCTCCGACAGTGCGGCACCCCTCAGTACTGCCCCTCCGACAGTGCGGCGCTCCCTCAGCACTGCCCCTCCGACAGTGCGGCGCTCTCTCAGTACTGCCCCTCCAACAGTCAAGCGCTCCCTCAGTACTGCCCCTCCGACAGTGCGGGGCTCCCTCAGTACTGCCCCTCTGACAGTGCGGAACTCCCTCAGTACTGCCCCTCCGACAGTGCGGCGCTCCCTCACTACTGCCCCTCCGACACTGCGGCGCTCCCTCAGTGCTGACCCTCCGACAGTGCAGCACCCCCTCATTACTGTCCCTCCGACAGTGCGGCCCTCCCTCAGTACTGCCCCTCCGACAGTGCAGCGCTCTCTCAGTACTGCTCATCTGACATAGCAGCAGTCCCTCAGTATTGCTGTTCCAACAGTGCGGCACTCCCTCAGTACTGCGCCTCCAGCTGTGCAGCACTCCCTCAGTACTGCCCCTCCGACAGTGCGGCGCTCCCTCATTACTGCCCCTCCGACAGTGCGGCGCTCCCTCAGTACTGCGCCTCCAACTGTGCAGCGCTCCCTCAGTACTGCCCCTCCGACAGTGCTGCGCTACCTCAGTACTGCGCCTCCAACAGTGCGGCGCTCCCTCAGTACTGCCCCTCCGACAGTGCGGTGCTCCCTCAGTACTGCCCCTCCGACAGTGCGGCGCTCCCTCAGTACTGCTCCTCTGACAGTGCAGCGCTCCCTCAGTACTGCCCCTCCGACAGTGCGGCCCTCCCTCAGTACTGCGCCTCCGACTGTGCAGCGCTCCCTCAGTACTGCCCCTCCGACAGTGCTGCGCTACCTCAGTACTGCGCCTCCAACAGTGCGGCGCTCCCTCAGTACTGCCCCTCCGACAGTGCGGTGCTCCCTCAGTACTGCCCCTCCGACAGTGCGGCGCTCCCTCAGTACTGCCCCTCTGACAGTGCAGCGCTCCCTCAGTACTGCCCCTCCGAAAGTGCGGCGCTCCCTCAGTGCTGCCTCTCCGACAGTGAGGCGCTCCCTCAGTACTGCCGCTCAGACAGTGCAGTATTGCCTCAGTACTGCCCCTCCGACAGTGCAGCACTCCCTCAGTACTGCCCCTCCGACAGTGCAGCGCTCCCTCAGTACTGCCCCTCCAAAAGTGCGGCGCTCCCTCAGTACTGCCCCCCAACAGTGCGGCGCTCCCTCAGTACTGTCCCTCCCACAGTGCGGTGCTCCCTCAGTACTGCCGCTCCGACAGTGCGGCTCTCCCTCAGTACTGCTGCTCCGACAGTGCGGCACTCCCTCAGTACTGCCCCTCCGACAGTGCGGCGCTCCCTCAGTGCTGCCCCTCCGACAGTGCAGCGCTCCCTCAGTACTGCCCCTCCGACAGTGCGGGGCTCCCTCATTACTGCCCCTCCGACAGTGCGGCGCTTTCTCAGTACTGCCCCTCCCACAGTGCAGCGCTCCCTCAGTACTGCCCCTCCGACAGTGCGGCGCTTTCTCAGTACTGCCCCTCCCACAGAGCAGCGCTCCCTCAGTACTGCCCCTCCGACAGTGCGGCCCTCCCTCAGTACTGCCCCTCCTACAGTGCGGCGATCCCTCAGTACTGCCCCTCCGACAGTGCGGAACTCCCTCAGTACTGCCCCTCCGACAGTGCGGCGCTCCCTCAGTACCGCCCCTCCGACACTTCGGCGCTCCCTCAGTACTGCTCCCCCGACAGTGCGGCGCTCCCTCAGTACTGCCCCTCCAACAGTGCGGCGCTCCCTTAGTCCTGACCCTCCAACAGTGTGGCGCTCCCTCAGCATAGCCCCTCCGACAGTGCGGCGCTCCCTCAGTACTGCTCATCTGACATTGCAGGAACCCCTCAGTACTGCCCATCTGACAGTGCAGCACTCCCTCAGTACTGCGCCTCCAACTGTGCAGCGCTCCCTCAGTACTGCCCCTCCGACAGTGCTGCGCTACCTCAGTACTGCGCCTCCAACAGTGCGGCGCTCCCTCAGTACTGCCCCTCCGACAGTGCGGCGCTCCCTCAGTACTGCCCCTCCGACAGTGCGGCGCTCCCTCTGTACTGCCCCTCTGACAGTGCGGCGCTCCCTCAGTTCTGCCCCTCCGACAGTGTGGCGCTCCCTCAGTACTGCCCCTCCGACAGTGCGGCGCTCCCTCAGTACTGCCCCTCCGACAGTGCGGCGCTCCCTCAGTACTGCCCCTCTGACAGTGCGGCGCTCCCTCAGTACTGCCGCTCCGACAGTGCGGCGCTGCCTCAGTACTGCCGCTCCGACAGTGCAGCGCTCCCTCAGTTGTACCCCTCCGACAGTGTGGCGCTCCCTCAGTACTGCCCCTCCGACAGTGCAGCACTCCCTCAGTACTGCTCCTCCGACAGTGCAGCACTCCCTCAGCACTGCTCCTCCGACAGTGCAGCGCTCCCTCAGTACTGCCGCTCCAACAGTGCGACGCCCCCTCAGTACTGCCCCTCCGACAGTGCGGCACTCCCTCAGTACTGCCCCTCCGACAGTGGGGCGCCCCCTCAGTACTGCCCCTCCGACAGTGCTGCGCTCCCTCAGTACTGCCACTCCGACAGTGCGGCGCCCTCTCAGTACTGGCCCTCCGACAGTGCGGCGCTCCCTCAGTACTGCCCCTCCGACAGTGCGGCGCTCCCTCAGTACTGCCCCTCTGACAGTGCGGCGCTCCTTCAGTACTGCCCCTCTGACAGTGCGGCGCTCCCTCAGTACTGCCGCTCCGACAGTACGGCGCTGCCTCAGTACTGCCGCTCCGACAGTGCAGCGCTCCCTCAGTTGTGCCCCTCCGACAGTGTGGCGCTCCCTCAGTACTGCCCCTCCGACACTGCAGCACTCCCTCAGTACTGCCCCTCCGACAGTGCTGCGCTCCCTCAGTACTGCCACTCCGACAGTGCGGCGCTCCCTCAGTACTGCCCCTCCGACAGTGAGGCGCTCCCTCAGTACTGCCCCTCCGACAGCGCGGCGCTCCCTCAGCACTGCCCCTCTGACAGTGCGGCACTCCCTCAGCACTGCCCCTCTGACAGTGCGGCGCTCCCTCAGTACTGCCCCTCCGACAGTGCGCCGCTCCCTCAGTACTGCCCCTCCGACAGTGTGGCGCTCCCTCAGTACCGCCCCTCCGACAGTGCGGCGCTCCTTCATTACTGGCACCACGAGTCTCGGCCTGGATTATGTGTTCAAGTCTCTGGAGTGAGGCCTTGAACTCATGAACTTCTGACTCTGAGGCGAGAGTGAGGAAGAGAGAGTGCTAAACCCACTGAGCCACAACTTCCGCAGGTTAGATTGAGGATTGTGTTGAGAACAGAGAACCGAGTCTGGCCTTGAGTTGATAAAGGGAAATCTTTCAATTTTAGTTTTAAAAGCAGAAATAATCTTAAAAGGAATATAGCATCATTGATTATTTCTATGCAAAATTTCATCTCTTCCTATTTCTCCATTGTATTCTCTTATAAGGAAGTCCAGAACAAGGGGGCAGAACCTTAAAATTAGAGCCAGGCCGTTCAGGGGTGATGTCAGGAAGCACTTCTTCACACAAAGGGGGCTGGAAATCTGGAACTCTCCCCCCTCCAAAAGGCTACGGATGCAGGGATTCTTTAGAAATTGAGATTGCTAGTTTTTGTTGGTTGAGGGTAGTATCTGCTTTCTGAGGTGAATGTAAACGATCCCAGGGCCACTATTTCGAAGAAGAGCAGGGGGAGTTCTCCCCGGTGTCCTGGGCCAATATTTATCCCTTAACCCGCATCACTCAAAAGTCTCTGAACCCACAACCTACTGACTCAGAGGTGAGAGGTAGAGAGAGAGGGAGAGAAAGAGGGAGGGAGAGTGTGATGAAATATTCCATTCATCACTGCCTGTGACTGTGGTTGGTTTCAGGTTTCAGTTCCCTTACCTCAGTTCCGTCTCCTCACCATTGTATTGTATATTGTAATGTATTGTGTGTAGGGCTCCGCCCATACCTGGCCCCTATGTAAGCAAGCTCAGTCTGGCCTCATATCCAGTACTGCAGACCTCCAGATGGAAGATACCTCTCTCCACTGCGTGTTACCTTCTAAGTTAATAAAAGCCTTGTTTTGTTTCACTAACATCGAGTCTCGGAATTATTGAGGCACATCAGAGAGAGAGAGACAGAGAGAGGGAGAGAAAGAGGGAGGGAGAGAGAGAGACAGAGAGAGGGAGAGAAAGAGGGAGGGAGAGAGAGAGACAGAGAGAGGGAGAGAAAGAGGGAGAAAGAGGGAGAGAAAGAGAGAGAGGGACAGAGACAGAGACAGAGAGAGACAGAGAGAGAGAGAGAGAGAGAAAGAGGGAGAGAGAGGGAGAGGGAGAGAAAGAGAGAGAGCTAAACGCACTGAGCCCCAGTGGAATCTCCATGGTGTAGGATCCACAAAATTGATATTATATTGTAAGGGTCTAATGGCAGAAGAGGCCTTGATTTTAAAAGACTGTTTTAAAAGGAGCCCAGAAAAGGGGCACATAAAATGGCCGCCAGACCCCGTGACTGACTTTTGAACATTTTAAAATGGTTCCTGCAGCCCCCAGCCAGCCTTTGTGGATTCAACCCACAGTAAGTTCTGGAAGCCGTTTCTGAGAGAATGAAACCAGACACAAACACATACATAAAGATTGGATGCAGATCCAGTCAAGATCGGCCTGTAGATAAAGGCCATCTAAATGTTTACCCCGACAAAGGGGAACAGTTTCATATTCATGAGAAATGCATCAAAGACATGTTTAAGACATCAAGAAGACATTTAAAACATTACCAGGTCATTCCGTTACCGGCCATCCCAGGGCAGTTTAAAATATAATAACTCCCCGTTGTGATCCAAGCCCGCCAAAAGTTAAACAAAGACTTACCTTGATTTGGCAGGAGATAAATGCTTCTCTTGAGAAGTATAATTGGGGACACCCGGGGTAGCAAAAATAGGAATCACCATCATCTTCTGCTTGGTATCATCACCTTCGATAGCAGCTGGAGTTCGGAGAAGAAGACGGTTCGAGCTGGCGTCTCGCCCTGGGGTAAAACATCGGGAGATCATCGACCAACCCCGGGCCGTTTGACAAAAAAAGATGCCATAAAACTACAGAAGAAACCTATATGAAAGTTGGCTAGAGGCTCCTAACGGTGGTCAAGCAGTCGATCTCTTCCTCCCACTGACATCCAGGCCCGCTGAGAGCCATCCTGTCCGTGACCTTCACCTCGAGGAAGGGAAGGTGTATCGCAGCTCGCAGCCCGCAGCACTGACCACGAGGAAACCTGAAAGGATCAAAACGCAGACCTGTTTCAAAACTTTGAAATCCCTAGCTGGATTGGTGAGCATGTTTCTGGCCCTTCATAACCGGATCTAGATATGTTTAAGGGGGTGGACATTTTGGGTATAATTAACATGAGTTGTTGTCCCTCGATGTTCCGTGTGTTTCCCCATTTCATGATTGTTAAGTCCGTGAATGATTGAGACACGGACCAGCAGGAGTGAAAACAAACAAGTCTTTACTGGCGGAAGTCAATAGTGAAACTAACAAACAGAGGCTCTCTAGCGCCTTTTATACAGGGGTGGTCACTGCCGGTACTGCAGTCTGAGACCAGTTATTCTCTTAAAGGTACATACACAACAATGATGATCTTCATAAAGTATAATATGCCTGTATCTATTCTAGTCAGTACTGTATTGTTATTATTTGTTTTTCCCTCCCATGTACCCTCTTATTTGCTTGCATTTGATTTGTTTTTCCTTATGCAATAAAATTTCATTTTGTTTCATCAAACCTGGTCTATAAGAGTGTTCTCTGCATTGTAGTTCCTGCACCTAAGTCCAGTGTCTCGAACCTAAAGGGTGAGTGGGTCGAGCCACTCAAAGTTTTACTGTGCAAGAGGGAGCGAGAGGCCTCTAGAGAGAGAAACCTCTGCGATCCCAAGAGACCAAACCCCTTACAATGGCAATGGCTGCCCAGCTTTGAACAGAAATATCTTCAGAGTGTCCGGACACAAAGGGTTAACAGTTTGCTTATAGGGCTGGACAAAGTGATGTTTTCTCACTGGTACACAGCTTCCTGAATTAACTCACTGCGACACATCAACCCTTTCTAATTGAATACACACAGGGTGCAGCATAGGAAGAGGTCATTCAGCCCACGCAGTGAGTGTCGGCAACATCAAGAACAGACTGTCTGACTGTTTATCCCATCGCCGTCTGTGGGGTCTTGCTGTGTGCAATTTGGCTGCCGCGTTTCCTACATTACCACAGTGACTACACTGTAAGAAGTCCTTCATTGGCTGTGAAGCACTTCGGGACGTCCTGAGGTGGTGAAAGGGGCTGGAGAAATGCAAGTATTCCTTTGTTTTTCTTTCTTAAAGCCTTGTAACTCACTGCAGAGCACCTATCATCCCACAGTGAGTCAAATTAGTCCGCGAAGACATTGTCTCAAAGCATTTTTCATCTCTCGAGAGCTGTCGGGCAAGAGGTGAGGTCTCATTAACTCCTTTCTCTTTCAGACCTTGAGAGTGAGAAGTTGATGAAATATCTGGGAGCGGACAATGATCAGGAAATCTTACTTCCTCCTGTCACTTCTCCAAGGTAATATCATCGTCAGCTCGGACATATTTATGGTTATTAGTCTTTGTGAAAGATCATTGTTATTGAGCTATGATTGGGGGCCAAATTCAACAGTGACCCAGTGTCCTAACGCCCACCAAGTCCCGTTCACAGATCAACCCTGAGCTCGCGGATCTACATTGGCTCCCGGTCCGGCAACTCCCCAAATTTAAAATCCTCATCCTCCTCTTCAAATCACTCCACGGGTTCACCCCCTGCCTCACTATCTCAGTAATCTCCTCCAGCCCCCTACACCACTCCCTATCTCTGTAACCTCCTCCAGCCCCTACAACCCTCCCTATCTCTGTAACCTCCTCCAGCCCCTACAACCCTCCCTATCTCTGTAACCTCCTCCAGCCCTGACAACCCTCCCTATCTCTGTAACCTCCTCCAGCCCCCTACAACCCTCCCTATCTCTGTAACCTCCTCCAGCCCCTACACCCCTCCCTATCTCTGTAACCTCCTCCAGCCCCTACAACCCTTCCTATCTCTGTAACCTCCTCCAGACCCTACAACCCTCCCTATCTCTGTAACCTCCTCCAGCCCCTACAACCCTCCCTATCTCTGTAACCTCCTCCAGCCCCCTACAACCCTCCCTATCTCTGTAACCTCCTCCAGCCCCTACAACCCTCCCTATCTCCGTAACCTCCTCCAGCCCCTACAACCCTCCCTATCTCTGTAACCTCCTCCAGCCCCTACAACCCTCCCTATCTCTGTAACCTCCTCCAGCCCCTACAACCCTCCCTATCTCAGTAACCTCCTCCAGCCCCTACAACCCTCCCTATCTCTGTAACCTCCTCCAGCCCCTACAACCCTCCCTATCTCTGTAACCTCCTCCAGCCCCCTACAACCCTCCCTATCTCTGTAACCCCCTCCAGCCCCCTACACCACTCCCTATCTCTGTAACCTCCTCCAGCCCCTACAACCCTTCCTATCTCTGTAACCTCCTCCAGCCCCTACAACGCTCCCTATCTCTGTAAACTCCTCCAGCCCCTACAACCCTCCCTATCTCTGTAACCTCCTCCAACCCCCTACAACCCTCCCTATCTCTGTAACCTCCTCCAGCCCCTACAACGCTCCCTATCTCTGTAACCTCCTCCAGCCCCTACAACCCTCCCTATCTCTGTAACCTCCTCCAGCCCCCTACAACCCTCCCTATCTCTGTAACCTCCTCCAGCCCCTACAACCCTCCCTATCTCTGTAACCCCCTCCAGCCCCTACAACCCTCCCTATCTCTGTA
This sequence comes from Somniosus microcephalus, assembly GCF_052327205.1. NCBI lineage: Eukaryota > Metazoa > Chordata > Chondrichthyes > Squaliformes > Somniosidae > Somniosus > Somniosus microcephalus. The sequence continues at coordinate 213,597,229 of NC_140998.1, read as the reverse complement.
ACCTCCTCCAGCCCCCTACAATCCTCCCTATCTCTGTAACCTCCTCCAGCCCCTACAACCCTCCTTATCTCTGTAACCTCCTCCAGCCCTGCAAGCCTCCAAGATCTCTGCGCTCCTCTAATTCTGGCCTCTTGGCCTAATTTTAGTTACAAGTCGCCGTGACCGCAACACTGCAGTGCTTAGAGTTGACAGGCAGTTCAGTCCTTACACTTCCTGCCCACTCTCAACATGATAGCATATATGATAAGGGTGCAAGATATGGTGAAGATAAAAAGCAGACAAGCTAGGAAGTGTATAAGGGTGCCATATATACCGAGTCTCCCTGTTTGCCTCCGTTCTGCTGTGCAGTTAAATTTCATAGAATCATAGAAGGATACAGCACAGGAGGAGGCCATTCGGCCCATCGTGCCTGTGCCGGCTCTTTGAAAGAGCGCTCCACTTAGCCCCACTCATCCCCTTGGCTCTTTCCCCACAGCCTTGGGGACAAGTCAGTCTACAATGGTGTATCGGAAGCACGGTGGCATAGTGGTTAGCACTGTTGCCTCACAGCGCCAGGGACCCGGGTTCGAATCCGGCCTCGGGCGACTGTCTGTGTGGAGTTTGCACATTCTCCCCGTGTTTGCGTGGGTTTACTCCGGGTGCTCCGGTTTCCTCCCACAGTCCAAAGATGTGCAGGTTAGGTTGATTGGCTATGATAAATTGACCCTTAGTGTTAGGGGGATTAAATACGTGGGGTTACGGGGATAGGGTGGGATATGTGTTGGTGTAGGGGTTACGGGGATCGGGTGGGATATGTGTCGGTGCAGGCTCGATGTGCCGAAATGGCCTCTATCTGCACTGTGGGGTTTCTGTGATTTCTGTGACCTCACAGCAATATTGTTGGACCTGAAATAATCCCTTAGACAATGAGGAGCCAAAGAGATTCCTTAGACAATGAGCATCCAAAGAGATTCCTTATACAATGAGGATCCAAAGAGATTCCTTAGAGAATGAGGATCCACAGTGATTCCTTAGACAATGAGGATCCAAAGTGATTCCTTAGACAATGAGGATCCACAGTGATTCCTGAGACAATGAGGATCCAAAGAGATTCCTTAGACAATGAGAATCCAAAGAGATTCCTTAGACAATGAGGATCCAAAGTGGGCCAGGTAGACTGAATCAGCGTAGCCAATCGGCTGGGTTGAAGAGCTAACAAGAAGCTCAGGATAATTAGTGATTCATGATGGTGTAATTTCTGACGGATCCTAATCCACTGTTCCTGCCTTGTAAGTCAGCGCAGAATATACCTCAATTGGTGCGTCATTTCAGCATTGTGTTGGGTGGAAGATTTGCTTCACTGAACAGGGTCCTGAGGTCTGTGAGACAATATAGAATGAACTTGTCCACTCCAGTGTCCAGGATTCCAGGGGGGCGGGAGAGCAAATTGATAAACTAGTCAAACTCACAGAGGATAAAACATCTGGTCCGGATGGATTACATCGGCCCGTACTAAAATAAGCTAGGGAAGAGATAGCAGAGACACTATTATATATATACATTAAATTGATTAGAAAAGGGAATAGTGCCAGAGGACTGGCAGACAGCTAATGTAATTCCTATATTTAAAAAGGGAGATAGAACAAGTCCCGTGAACTAGAGACCAGTTAGCTTAACGTCGGTGGTAGGAAAGATAATGGAATCTTCACTCAAAGATCTAATAGAAATACATCTAGAAACCAAAAATATAATAAAGAATAGTCAGCACGGATTCCAAACGGGAAGGTCATGCTTGACCAAACTTATTGAATTCTTTGAAGAAGTAACAGAAAGAGTAGATCAGGGCAATGTAGTCGATGTAGTATACTTGGAGATACTCGCCCATCCCTAGTTGCCCTAAGAAGATGGTGGTGGTGGACCTGCTTCTTGAACCGCTGCAGTCCGTGTTCTGAAGGTGCTCCCACAATGGTGTTAGGTAGAGAATTCCAGGATATTGACCCAGCGACAATGGAGGAATGGTGATATATGTCCAAGGCAGGAAGTTGTGTGACCTGGAGGTGATGGGCCTCCCATCACATTGCTGTTCTTGTCTTTCTGGGTGGTAGAGGTCACAGGGGAGGTCGGTGCTGTCAGCGTAACCTTGGTGAGTTCCTTGTGTGTCCTGTAGATGGTCCACACTGCAGACACTGTGCGCCAGTGACGGAGGGGGTGGATATCGAGTCCAGTGGAGCAACCAGCCATCCAGTGCTAAATATTGATATTTCTCTCCCCAGCTGTATTGTCAGAGGAGTGGAAAGTCGAGACTCCACGAGAGGTGACAGCACAGGAAGGTTTGTGCGCACAGATTCCATGTCATTACACTTATCCATCGCGTCTGGCAAACCAACCGCGAGGTGGAGTCTGGTTTAATAATGAGGAAGGGAGATCATCGACTATAGCCTTTCACTCCAAGGATCACAATCATGAGTCAACACAGTTTCGCCATCGGACCCGGCTGTCTGGAGACCTGAGAGATGGAGGCTGTTCCCTGATTATAAACAACATCACACAGCGAGACGCAGGACCTTATTATTTCAGAATAGAATTTCCCAACAGTGATCAGTGGAGCTACCACCCTGCAACACGGCTTCATGTTTCTGGTAAGTGCTGGGTTATAATTACTCAACAATTCACGTTCAACAGTCAGTGGGAAATAACATAACCTGTGACGGTTACATATTAACACAGCATATTATAGCACAGCGTCTGATTATCAATAACCTGGCGATACCGTCCAGTTCAGTCCTAAAGCAACCTCGAATACTCACTTTATTATCAATGATTGAATGTCTTGACTGTGTCCATCATTGTTATCAGGTTATCGACCCCCATCAATCTCTCTAATCGTGTTTAAAAGTCTTACATACAGACAAAAGATGTTACATTTCTTTAGCGCCTTTCACCACCTCAGGACGTCCCAAAGCACTTCACAGCCACTTTTGAAGTGCGGTCTCTGTTGTAATGTGGGAAACGCGGCAGCCAATTTGCGCACAGCAAGCTCCCACAAACAGCAATGAGATAAAAAACCAGATCATCTGATTTAGGTGTTGGTAGAAGGATAAATGCAAAGGGGAAAAAATTCTGTAACGCAATGTCCGACGGGGTCAGGGGGGCCTACCTGTGGATAAATCCCCAGGCCCGGGTGAAATGTATCCTAGGCTGTTAAGCGAAGCAAAAGAGGAAATAGCAGGTGTGTTGCCGGAGGACTGCTAATGTGGTGCCCTTGTTTAAAAAGGGAGAAAAGGATAGACCGAGTAATTACAGGCCAGTCAGCCTAACCTCGGTGGTGGGAAAATTATTGGAAAGAATTCTGAAGGACAGGATAAATCTTCATATAGAAAAACACTGATTAATCAAGGATAGTCAGCACGGATTTGTTAAGGGAAGGTCGTGTCTGACAAACTTGATTGAATTTTTTGAGGAGGTCACAAGGAGGGTAGATGAGGGTGTAATGATATCAGCAAATAGTGATGATATTTGTCTGTGTTTGATTACTTATGCCTTACAGCATATTTGTCTGTGTTTTTGATTGCTTGTGCCTTAGCAGCAGAGGTCATGTGACCAGACAAGCAGGCTGGCAGTTTTACTTTCAGTTTGATTCTAGCTGCATCACAGCATAGTGTGTTCTGTAAAAAGCTGTAGAAAGTCTTGAACAAGACTTTAGAATAAACAACATTCTCTTTCAGAAATGAGTCTTTATTGAACCCAAAAAGAAATCAAAACAGAGGGTAGTGCGTTTGATGTAGTTTATATGGACTTTAGCAAGACTTTTGATAAGGTTCCACATGGCAGACTGGTCACGAAGTTAAAAGCCCATGGGATCCAGGGCAAAGTGTCAAGTTGGATTCAAAACTGTCTTGGAGGCAGGAAGCAGAGGGTAATGGTTGATGGGTGTTTTGTGACTGGAGGGCTGTTTCCAGTGGGGTTCCGCAGGGCTCAGTACGAGGTCCCTTGCTTTTTGTGGTATATATCAACAACCTAGACTTGAATATAGGGGGTATGATTAAGAAGTTTGCAGATGATACTAAAATCGGCTGTGTGGTTGATACTGAAGAAGGAAGCTGTAGACTGCAGGAAGATATCAATAAATTGGTCAGGTGGGCAGAACAGTGGCAAATGGAATTCAATCTGGAGAAGTGTGAGGTAATGCATTTGGGGAGGGCTAACAAGGAAAGGGAATACACATTAAATGGTAGGACACTGAGTAGTGTAGAGGAACAAAGGGACCTTGGAGTGCATGTCCACAGATCCCTGAAGGTAGCAGGCCAGGTAGATAAGGTGGTTAAGAAGGCATACGGAATGCCTGCCTTTATTAGCCGTGGCATAGAATACAAGAGCAGGGGGGGTTATGCTTCAACTGTATAAAACACAAGTTAGGCCACAGCTGGAGTACTGCATGCAGTTCTGGTCACCAGATTACAGGAAAGATGTGATTGCACTAGAGAGGGTACAGAGGAGATTTACAAGGATGTTGCCGGGAGTAGAAAATCTTAGCTATGAGGAAAGACTGGATAGGCTGGGTCTGTTTTCCTTGGAACAGAGGAGGCTGAGGGGAGACCTTATTGAGGTGTATAAAATTATGGGGGGCCTAGATAATGTGGATAGAAAGGACCTATTTCCCTCAGCAGAGGGGTCAAAAACCAGGGGGCACAGATTTAAAGTAATTGGTGGAAGGATTAGAGGGGATTTGAGGGGAGATTTCTTCACCCAGAGGGTTGTGGGGGTCTGGAACTCACTGCCTGAAAGGGTGGTAGAGGCAGGAACCCCAACCACATTTAAAAAGTACTTGGATGTGCACTTGGGACGCTCTAACCTGCAGGGCTACGGAGCAAGAGCTGGAAAGTGGGACTAGTCCGGATAGCTCTTTGTTGGCCGGCGCGGACACGATGAGCCGGAATGGCCTCCCTCCGTGCTGTAACTTTCTACGATTCTATGATTCTACCTGCGGCTGGGGCGGCGCTAATTAAAGGCGAGGCGCCGGGCGGCCATTTTTGTTACTGGCCACCTGCCAGCACCTGCCTGCGCTCCCGCCCCGGGCCTCCTGATCCGCCCCCGTCCCTCGCGGAGTGCCGACTGCGCTCCAAGAGCCCGGCACTTTTCTTGGGTGCCGGGCTCTTTTGCCGGCACTCCTGATCCCCGGGGGCCCAGCTGGGCAAGGCCCCTCCCCTCTTGGGGCGCTACCGCTCAATTTCCGTTGTGGGGGCACTAATTTCTCTGGGCCCGGTGAAGTTCGCTACTCAATTTTTTGCCCCATATGTTTTAGGTGTTGGTAGTGGGATAAATGTAAATTGTTTCTGTACTGCCGTGTATAGAATTTAATTCTCTGAGAGAGTGCCAATCCAGTTTTGACCTGCTCCTCCACCCCCACCCAGTACTGTCAATTCAAGAGTCTCGGAGTGAAAGTGCATTAAGCTTAGTGACAGACACTCCGCCAACCCTGAAAATATGAAAGATTAGCATGCAAAATTAAGGCACATGGGATTGGGGGCAAGGTATTGACTTGGATGGAGAACTGGTTGGTGGACAGAAAGCAAAGAGTTGGAATAAACGGGTCGTTTTCTGAGTGGCAGGCAGTGACTAGTGGGGTACCGCAAGGACCAACCCTAGGACCCCAGCTTTTCACAATATATATTAATGATCTGGACGAGGGAATTGGATGTAATATCTCCAAATTTGCAGACGACACAAAGCTGGGTGGGAGGGTATGCTGTGAGGAGGATGTCATGAAACTCCAGTACGATTTGGACAGGTTGGGTGATTGGGCAGAAACATGGCAAATGCACTATAATGTGGATAAATGTGAGGTTATCCACTTTGGTGGCAAAAACAGGAAGGCAGATTATTATTTGAATGACAATAGATTGGGAGAAGGGGAAGTGCAAAGAGACCTGGGTGTTCTTGTGCACCAGTCGCTGAAGGTAAGCATGCAGGTGCAGCAGGCGGTTAAGAAGGCAAATGGTATGTTGGCCTTCGTAGCAAGAGGATTCGAGTACAGGAACAAGGATGTCTTGCTGCAGTTGTACAGGGCCTTGGTGAGACCGCACCTTGAGTATTGTGTGCAGTTTTGGTCGCCTTACCTGAGGAAGAACGTTCTTGCCATGGAAGGAGTGCAGCGAAGATTCACCAGGCTGATACCTGGGATGGCAGGAATGACGTATGAGGAGAGATTGGCCTAGAAATTCAGTTGGCGCCGCGCCAGGGCTTTAGCGCCGGAAATTTAGCGCCGGCGCTAAGTCCCCCTGCGCGCGCCAAAAATTCAGTAGCGCCGCGCCCAAACGGCTGACGGCGCTACAGGAGGGTGTCAGCGCCTCGAAATGGGCGCTGACTGCCGCATTGCGGCGCAATTCCGGCGCTGCGGCACCCGATGCGGTGCGGCAGGCTGGGGAAGTGCAGGCCTCCTCCTTCAGTTAAGGAGGAGCTGCCTGCACCCGCCTGCTGGCCGTTGAAATCTTGAAAAAAATGAGCCCGGCACCTCGGAGAAGTGCCGGGCTCGCAGGCCAGACGCATCTGTTCCGCGGGGGGGGGGGGGGTGGAGGAGTCCGGGGAGGGAGGTGCGGGCAGGCGGCCGGCGGGAAAGCGGCCGGCCGCCGCGCGACCTTAATGCGCCGGCGCTAACTCGCGTAGGACTCTGCTGAAACATCGTTAGTTGCGGCTGCCACGGGCGAGGCGGCCGCAACTCAATTTTGGCGTTGGGGCCCGTCACCACGGCAACCGGGACGCTGCGCACACCGATGACGTCATCGGTGCCGGCGCAGCGCAACCGGTCTAACGCCGATGGCAGGGCCCCACTGAATTTACAAACCGGCCATAACTCCGGCGCTAGGCCCTCTAGCGCCTCAAATGGGGCGCTAACCCTACTGAATTTTCAGCCCAATATTGTGTCAATTGGGCTTATACTTGTTAAGTCTGTGTGTTCTAGTTGTAATTACTAACACAGACTACAAGATTAAAGTTCAACAGGTCTTTACTGGTTGGAGGTCAGGACTATACTAAATACAATATTACTACACAGAGCTTATATACCGGTGGTCACCACCGGTATTACGTATACAGCAGCCAGAGAAAGTAGTACATCTCTTAAGGTGGAACAGGCTTAAGTTCTCTTAAGGTGGAACAGGTTACATACACCACAATCCTCCCTTTTTAGCTTAACAGTCATATCCCCATTTAACATAACATAATAACATATATAACTTCAGGTATAAACAGTTCAAAGGTTCAGTCTCTCAGGAGGCCTTCTGATTCGGTTTGGATAATGCCTTTCAGTGGTCTCTGATTCCTGTTGCTGAGGTGACTCCTCTAGTTGGTCTCCCATGCATTGGGTGTTATCATCATCAGGTACATTCCCTGCCGAGGTAGATGCTTCAGGTTCATTAACGTCTTCCACAGTTGTCTCTGTCACAACCATGGGTTCGACCCTTGCTCTCGATTCTACTAGTTGATCCGCATGACGCCTTATCACATTGTTACCAATATCTACTGTGTACATCAGAGGTCCTTGTCTGGCCCGAATTGTTCCGGACTGCCATTTTTCATTTCCATAGCCCCTTGCCAACACTGGTTGACCTACGTCAAAACTTCGAGTGGTCTTGTTATTAATATGCCGGAACTGTTTGTTTTCCACTTCCCTCCGTACATTTGGTTTTAACAAGTCCAACCTGGACCGCAACCTCCTGTTATAAAACATCATGGCAGGACTTTGGTTAGTCACTGCATGAGCGGCGTTTCGATATGCCATTAGGAAATTATCCACCTTGTGCTGTTGTGGAATCTGATCATCGTTCATGGCCTTTATTGCCTTTTTGAATGTTTGGACAAATCTCTCGGCCAACCCGTTTGTCGCCGGATGATATGGGGCAGAGGTATAATGTTTCACCCCATTCTTCTTTAAGAATTTTTGGAATTCTTCCGACACGAACTGTGGTCCGTTGTCCGAACAGATCTGTTCTGGCAATCCGTTCCTTGCGAATATTGTTCTTAACACCGCAATTGTCTTTTCTGAAGTCTTGTCTTTTCTTGATCACTTCTGGCCATTTGGAATGTGCGTCCACCGCAATTAGGAACATGGTGTCCATGAATGGACCAGCAAAGTCAATATGTACGTGTTGCCATGGGGCTGAAGGCCATTCCCATGGGTGTAGTGGTGCGATCGGAGGTGCATTTTGCACTTTTTGGCACCCAACGCAGCTTTTCGTCAACTCCTCTATCTGTTGGTCAATACCCGGCCACCATACATAAGCCCTAGCAAGACTTTTCATCTTAACTCCCCCCAGATGACCTTCATGCAGTTCTTTTAGAACTCTTTCCCTTAACTTGGGAGGAATAATCACTCTTGTCCCGTACATCAAAGTACCATGGCAGACGGACAGCTGGTCTCGCCTTGCCGAGAATGCCGGTAACAGAGGATCACCACGTGTTGGCCATCCTTTCAGTGTCACCTCGTAGACTCTGGACAGTGTCGGGTCATTCCTGGTTTCTCTTTCAATACTTGCATTGGTGACTGGTAAACACTCGATGATGGTCGAATGAAATAACTCAACAGGGTCAACTTTCGTCGTTTCTTCTTCTTCAGGTAGTGGCAGGCGCGACAGCCCATCAGCATTGCCATGCTGCTTCGTACCTTTGAATTCTATTTGATATTGATGTGCCCCTAGGAAAAGGGACCATCTCTGGAGACGCTGTGCTGTCATCACTGAAACACCCTTCTTAGGGTTAAAAATGGATACCAACGGCTGATGGTCTGTCAGAAGTGTGAATTTTTGGCCCTGCAGGTAATGATTAAACTTCTTCACTCCCCATACAAGGCTGAGAGCCTCCCTATCGATCTGCGCATAGCTGCGCTCAGCGGAGGTCAATGATCTGGATGCAAACGCGACTGGCCTTTCCGTGCCATTTGGCAACTTGTGTGAGAGTACTGCCCCAATACCATATGGAGAAGCATCACAAGCCAACCGAATAGGCAGTGTCGGGTTGAAGTGAGCCAACACTTCCTCTGAGGTGATCAAATCTTTGCTTTTGCGAAATGCCTTCTTACAGTTTTCGCTCCATTCCCATGGTACCCCCTTCTGTAAAAGAGCGTTTAGCGGGTGCAGTGCCGTGGATAGATTTGGTAGAAATTTATGGTAATAGTTAACCAATCCTAGAAACGAACTCAACTGAGAGACATTATCCGGAGCGGGAGCCTTTACAACTGCCTCTATCTTGTCAGGAGACTTATGAAGCCCCTCCCGGTCAATGACATGACCACAGTACGAGATCTGCTTCTGGAAGAACTCACATTTCTGCCGATTAACTCTAAGTCCATACTCTTTCAGTCTGTTGAGCACCAGTTCCAAGTTTGCGAGGTGTTCTTCATCACCGTCACCTGTAATCAGAATATCGTCCAGGTAACATTGTGTGCCTGGAATTCCCTGTAATACCTGCTCCATGGCCCTCTGCCAAATTGCTGGAGCCGATGCCACTCCAAAAACCAGCCTATTGTACCGGTACAAACCTCGATGCGTGTTGATCGTGAGGTATTGGCGTGACTCTTCTTCAACCTCCATCTGCATACGCCTGCGCCAGGTCTATCTTGGTGAAGTGTTTCCCGCCAGACAACGAAGCAAAAATATCCTCAATCCGCGGAAGCGGATACTGCACCGTGTGAAGCACCGGATTAACGGTGATTTTGAAATCTCCACAGATGCGAACCTTCCCTGGTTCTCCTGGCTTGTTGCTCGAAGGACGTTTCATAACGGGAACAATGGGCGTAGCCCACTCACTCCAATCTACCTTAGACAGTACACCTGAACGTTCTAGCACTTCCAGTTCCGCTTCTACAGTAGGTCGTATTGCATAGGGTACCGGTCTGGCTTTAAAAAAATTTGGGTGTGCATGTTCATCAATCTTGATGTTTGCCGTAATTCCTCTCAGTGTTCCCAGTCCCTGCTGGAACACCTCTTTAGCATCATCCAATATTTTGGACAATCGTTTAGGTTTGACATCTGTTTCCCCGGAATCTACCGTTAGTGCCTTCAAGGAGTGCCAGTCCATATTCATTTTCCTAATCCACTCCCGTCCCAGTAGTGGTGGACCTCCTTCAGGTAGCACATATATGTCCATTACTTGGCTTTCTTCACCCTTGTGGGCCACTTTTACCTCTATCTTTCCGATGGGGTACACTCTTTGCCCCGTGTATGTTTTCAATATAATCTCCGTATCCCGTAGGGGAATATGTTGGAATAACCTTTTGTAATCTTTCTTATTCATGACCGTCAATGCCGAACCAGTGTCCAATTCCATCTTTACTTGGACTCCTGCTATCTGAAGGGTGACCCAAATTGTCTGGAGATCTGCATCCTTACCAACGTTGTGTACTTTTAAGCTACCCAGTTCATTACTGCTAGCGTCTGAATCTGACTTCTGTTCGGTCAAACTGTTCTTTGTCAGCTTGTGTACCTTTATGTATTTTCCTTGCGGTGACTTTTTGTTGCTGGTCTTCTTTCCTGACCGGCATACTTTAGCTATGTGGCCAAGCCTGCCACACGTTCTGCATTCTTGGTTTTTAAACCAACACTGGTTCTGATCGTGCGTTGTCTTTCCACAACGATAACATTTTACAGTACTCAAACCCAATTTATTTGTACTGAGTTCCAGTGACCGTAGCTGCATTACTGCCGTGCCTCTCGCTGCGGCTTCGTGTGCTGCTGCCATAGTGACCGCTTTCTCAAGCGTCAGCTCATTCTCCTCGAGCAGTCGCTTTTGTGTATCTTCTTTTAATAAACCACACACAAATTTATCTCGTAGCGCCTCTGTCAGCCTCGTTCCAAACTGACAGTACTTTGCTAGCTTACGCAATTCCATTAAATATTCAGCATTGCTTTCATCCTTCAGCTGCCTTCTGCTGTAAAATTTAAATCGTTCCGCTAGCATCAGCGGCGTGGGGTTTAGATGATTTTTCAGGACAGTAACAATCTCCTCGAACGTCTTATCCGCCAGTTCATCTGGTGATAAAAGGTGTTTCAATTGCCCGTATGTCTTCGCACCCATTAAGTTTAATAATGTTAGTGCTTTCTCTTCATCTGGGATTTTATTTGCTTTACAATAATTTTGTATGCGTTCTACATACATGGCCCAATCTTCGATGTCGCTATCAAAGGTATTAATGTTCCCATGTTTAGGCATCGTTGCAATTTAATTTATTTTAATTTTTATCCAAGATGGCGGCTTCCCGCTCTTGTCTTCGTCCTCCGCCTACAAAATGGCGGTTTTCCCGCGCTTGGCGGTCTTCACCCGTCCCCCGACGCTGTCTCCGCTTCACCGCGGCTCTCGCGCCTTCAGTTGCCCCAGACGCTGCGCCTTTTTAGCCTGAAAGCGGCCCGGCCCTTATCACCAGCCGCGATCGATGTCCCCGCGCTGCGCCTTTCGGCCCGAATGCGGCCCGGCCCTTATCTCCGGTCGCGATCGATCTCACCGCCCTTATTCCTCCGTCTTCCCTCCCCATCTGTACAGCCAACGCGGCCGACTTTCTGGTCGCGTCGCTGCCCAGCTTACCCACCACCGAGGTAGAAAGAAGATAGCTGACAGCCGCTGATGGAGGCTTCGAGTTCAGGATGTCTTCTGCACTCTGGTTTCTCGATGTCTGCCGCGCGATGTGTCTTCCAGCAGGGTGATGAGGGTGGAAGCCTCTCTTCGATGTCCGGTATGTGGACGAAGCCGCCGTGGATATAAACTGCCGCAGGGTAAGAATCGGACTCGTCGCCACTGTTAAGTCTGCGTGTTCTAGTTGTAATTACTAACACAGACTACAAGATTAAAGTTCAACAGGCCTTTACTGGTTGGAGGTCAGGACTATACTAAATACAATATTACTACACAGTGCTTATATACCGGTGGTCACCACCGGTATTACGTATACAGCAGCCAGAGAAAGTAGTACATCTCTTAAGGTGGAACAGGCTTAAGTTCTCTTAAGGTGGAACAGGTTACATACACCACAATACTCACTGGAGTTTAGAAGATTGAGAGGGGATCTCATCGAAACCTATATAATTCTGTCAGGCCTGGACAAACTAGATGCAGGAAGGATGTTTCTGATGGCCGGGGAGTCCAGAACCAGGGGTCATAGTCTAAGGATAAGGGGTAAGCCATTTAGGACTGAAATGAGGAGGAATTTCTTCACCCAGAGAGTGGTGAACCTGTGGAATTCTCTGCCACAGAGGGCAGTGGAGGCCAGTTCATTAAATATATTCAAGAAAGAGTTGGATATATTTCTTAAGGCTAAAGGGATCAGGGGATATGGGGAGAAGGCAGGGACAGGGTACTGAATTTGGATGATCAGCCATGATCTCATTGAATGGCTGAGCAGGTTCGAAGGGCCGAATGGCCTACTCCTGCTCCTATCTTCTATGTTTCTATGTTTACCTAGTTACATATAGCTCTTCGCCTCAACCACTCCCTGTGGCAACGAGTTCCCCATTCTCACCACTCTCTGGGTAAAGAAGTTTCTCCTGAATTCCCGATTGGATTTATCAGTGACTATCTTATATCGATGGCCCCTAGTTCTGGTCTCCCCCACAAGTGGAAACATCTTCTCCATGTCTAATCTATTGAAACCCTTCATAATTTTAAAGCCCTCTATCAGGTCACCCCTCAGCCTTCTCTTTTCTAGAGAAAGAGCCCCCGCCTGTTCAGTCTTTCCTGATCGTTGTAACCTCTCAGTTCTGGTATTATCCGTGTAAAAGTACTTTCTCTTGCGGGACTGTTATTTCTATTTGAACTGATGCCTCACTTTATATTTATCTAAAAGGATCCATTCTCTGTGTGTTAGATTTCACAGATAAACCCAGGATATTCCCTGCTGAAATGATTGCAGGAAAGCGTGTGGACGTAAGCTGCACCTTCAACACCACGTGCACTGGAACAGCACCTGTCTTAACCTGGATCCATCACACTGACGTACCCGGGTCAGTCTCAAACAGTGTAACTCAGCATGGCGTCACTCTGACATATACTTCTGTTCTGTCCCTGATTCCATCACTCAAACACCACGGACAAACTCTCACCTGCCGAGTCAGATATCCATCTGTTTCATCGGTGCAGACCCTCGCACTCACTGTGCAATGTAAGTACGGACATTCTTAATTCTACATTACCCGTGATAGACTACATTGCACACAGCAAGGTCCCAGAAACAGCAATATGCTGATGACCAGATCATCTGTATTTTACTGATAAATATTGGCTAAAACACTGGGGGACCTCTTCTTTGAATAGTGTCATGGGATCTTTTACATCCACCTGAGGGGGCAGACAGGACCTCGGTTTAACGTCTCATCCAAAAGACGGCACTTCCGACAGTGCGGCACTCCCTCAGTACTGCCCCTCCGACAGTGCAGCGCTCCCTCAGTACTGCCCCTCCGACAGTGCAGCGCTCCCTCAGTACTGCCCCTCCAACAGTGCGGCGCTCCCTCAGTACTGCCCCTCCGACAGTGCGGTGCTCCCTCAGTACTGCCCCTCCGACAGTGTGGTGCTCCCTCAGTACTGCCCCTCCGACAGTGCGGCGATCCCTCAGTACTGCCCCACCGACAGTGCGGCGCTCCCTCAGTACTGCCCCTTCGACAGTGCGACGCTCCGTCAGTACTGCCCCTCCGACAGTGCAGCCCTCCCTCCGTACCGCCCCTCCGACAGTGCTGCCCTCCCTCAGTGCTGCACTAAAGTGTCTGCTTGGATTACGAGCTTTGTGATGAAGGAACTTGCTTTGATATCACACCTTTGACATTCTCAAGGTCTCTCAAAGTGCTTCACAGCCAATGTACATTAACAGATCTTTATTTGTCTTTAGACGCCCCACGGAATCTCTCCATTACTTCTCGTGATATGATTAATATTTCATCGATCAATATAAAAGAAGGGAAATCTACAGCGGTACTCTGCTCTGTTGCTAGCTTCCCGGCTTCTAACCTGACCTGGCGACATCATGGTGTCACAATGAACAGAACAAGTTCCAACAACGAGCTGTGGTTGGAGATTCCTCACGGTACACCCAGGTTCGCTGGAGACTATCAGTGTGTGGCGGAGAATGGACATGGAGCAGTGGAGAGGACCATAACCATCACTGTGGAACGTGAGTCTACAGATACTTCCACTTCTCTCTAAATACAAACAAATTAATATCCGCGGAAGATTGTGGAATTTACAAACCATCTTTGGCCATAACTATGTTAGTAACAGTAACGGGCAGTTCTGAGGGACTGAGGAGTCACCAGCAGTTTACACGTCCACAGTCTGAGACACACGCACACTCTCACACACACACTCACACTCACACACACTCACACTCATGCACACACACTCACACACACTCACACACACACTCTCACACACACACACTCTCGCACACACACACTCTCACACACACACACTCTCACACACACTCTCACACACACACACTCACACACACACACTCACACACACACACACTCACACACACACTCTCACACACACACACTCTCGCACACACACACTCTCACACACACACACACACTCTCACACACACTCTCACACACACACACTCACACACACACACTCACACACACACACACTCACACACACACTCTCACACACACACACTCTCGCACACACACACTCTCACACACTCACACACACTCACACACACACTCTCACACACACACACTCTCACACACTCACACACACTCACACACACACTCTCACACACACACACTCACACACACACACTCACACACACACACACTCACACACACACTCTCACACACACACACTCTCACACACACTCACACACACACTCTCACACACACACACTCTCGCACACACACACTCTCACACACACACACACACTCTCACACACACACACTCTCGCACACACACACTCTCACACACACACACACACACTCTCACACACACTCACACACACACACACACACTCACACACACACACACACTCACACACACACACACACTCACACACACACTCTCACACACACACACACACTCACACACACACACACACACTCACACACACACTCTCACACACACACACACACTCTCACACACACACTCTCACACACACACTCTCACACACACACTCTCTCACACACACTCTCACAAACACACTCTCACACACACACCCACACTCACACACACATAGACACACTCACACACACACCCACACTCACACACACACAGACACACTCACACACACACACTGTCACACACACACAGGCACACTCACACACACACACTCTCACACACTCATACACACACACAGACACACACACACAGACAGTATGGCGCTCCCTCAGTGCTGCCCCTCCGACAGTGCTGCACTCCCTCAGTACTGCCCCTCGGACAGTGCGGCGCTCCCTCAGTACTGCCCCTCAGACAGTGCAGCGCTCCCTCAGTACTGCCCCTCCGACAGTGCGGCACTCCCTCAGTACTGCCCCTCAGACAGTGCGGCGCTCCCTCAGTACTGCCCATCCGACAGTGCAGCCCTCCCTCAGTACCGCCCCTCCGACAGTGCGGCGCTCCCTCAGTACTGCCCCTTTGACAGTGCTGCCCTCCCTCAGTACTGCCCCTCTGACAGTGCAGCGCTCCCTCAGTACTGCCCCTCTGACAGTGCTGCCCTTCTTCAGTGCTGCATGTGATATCCGAGTGGTGAGGTCAGAAACTGAGATAAGCCAGACTTCAGGAACCAAAACTCAACTGTTTAATTATACATATGTAGCAGAGAACATAGCTCTTACAGCTGCAGCAAACACGCTCTATTTCTTACTGTGCGATCACCAAGATGGAGGATCAACCTCTGAGTCATACCCAGAATGCAATGCCACTACCTTAATAAGTGGTGTGCCAGGACATTACCTTAATACTGGTAAATATGATCCCTTAATATTTGTCTCCATCTGGTGGATAACTTAAGCATTACATCCCAGATTACTATATCCCCCCCTCTTATGTTTACAATAATTTCTTAACAACATTCTTAAAAAGTCCACAAGGAGACTCCTTTAACGATAGTCCATACTGAACGAATCTAGCAGGTCGTGATCAATCTCTCTGGTGGCTTGTGAGTCCTTGGTGAACATCTTACAGTCAAGTCCCTGCTTGGTTGTGGTAGAGCCACCTGCTGCTCCTGAGCAGTACTCAGAGTATCTGACTCTGCTACGATGGTTTCCTTTTGATGAAGGGGTCCAGGTATAACTGGCTCTGTTTGTGGTGGTGGTACCACTGATGCATTTGGATAACTGGGGACCAACTTGTCCTCCAACATTTCTTCTGGAACCTCCAGTTCGATTTCCCTTTGTCTGGTCAGTATCTGATCCACATGTCTGCGTACTACCTGACCAGTTCCCACCATGACCGTATATGAAACTGGACCGGTCATTGAGTCTATGACGCCAGGAATCCATTTTGGACCATAACTGAAATTCCTGGTAAGGACCGCATCTCCTTCTCCAAAACTGCGGCTCTTTGTCCTTCTGTCATGGTTCTCCTTTTGTTTGATTTGTCGGTTTTCCACCTTCCTTTTTAGATCTGGGTGAACCAGGTCAAGAGTGGAGCGTAGTCGACGTCCTAACAACAACTCAGCAGGAGAGAGTCCTGTGGTAGATTGAGGTGTTATTCTGTAGCTGAACAGAACTCGTGACACCTTGGTTGCCAAACTCCCTTCCGCACTTTTTTTCATCATCTCCTTAAATGTTTGTACGGCTCTCTCCGCAAGTCCATTTGAAGACGGATGATATGGAGCTGAAGTCACGTGCACTATGCCATTGTTTCTCATGAACTCTTTTGTTTCTGTACTCATAAAACACGTGGCATTGTCACTTACTATGATCTCCGGTATCCCTTGATTACTAAAACTCCACGCAGGCAGTCTATAGTAACAGTAGATGAAGCAGAATTTACAGGCTACACATCCATCCATTTGGAATGTGCATCAATGGTTATGAGGAACATCTTTCCCATGAATGGACCCGCATAATCTACATGTAATCTTTGCCATGGTTTATCCGGCCACTCCCAGGGGTGGAGTGGAGCTGCTGCTGGTGCCTTCCTGTGTACTTGACAAGTGCTGCATGTCTTGACTAGATTTTCTATCTCCTCATCTAGCTTTGGCCACCACAAGTAACTCCTTGCCAATGCTTTCATACGCGAAACTCCAGGATGACACTGATGTAGTTGCCCTAGGATGGACTGTTGTGCTGGCTGTGGAATAATCACTCGTGCTCCCCACAACACGCAACCATCCTGCACACTCAGCTCTGTCTTCCTGACACTGTAAGGTATGAAATCAGTCCCTTCCGGATGTTGTGGCCAACCGCTCATCACATATTCTCGGACTCTAGACAGTACTGGATCTTTACCTGTCCATGTGCTTACTTGTTCTGCGGTCACAATTGCCGTATCCGTGTCCTCCAACATCAAAACTCTGTCCTCTGGAGCTGCACGGAGAGGGGTACCTGGTAGTGGAAGACGGCTCAAGGCATCTGCGTTCCCATGGTACTTGCCCGCCTTGTAAACGATGACATACTCATATGCCCTCAACTTCACTGCCCACCTCTGGATCCAGGGTGACACCATCTGTGGTACTGCCTTCATTTCATTAAAAAGAGACAGAAGAGGTTTATGATCGGTGCATATGGTGAATTTCCTGCCACATATGTACTTGTGAAACCTCTGTAACCCAAACATTACTGCTAATCCCTCTTTATCCAACTGGGAATAGTTTTTTTCCGCTGGGGTCAGAGTTCGAGACATAAACCCTATCGGTCTTTCTGTTCCATCTTCCAAGCTGTGTGAAAGAACTGCCCCCACCCCATAAGGTGAAGTATCACAAGAGAGAATGATGTCTTTCTCTGCATTGTAGTGAACCAGCACATCCGAGGACATCATCAGTTTCTTGGACTGTTCAAATGAAACCCTCTGTTCCTCTTCCCACTGCCACTGTGTCTCCTTGCGCAGTAGTTTGTGAAGAGGTGCTAACACTGTTGCCAAGTTTGGTAAAAACCTGTTATAATAGTTTAGCAGTCCCAGGTAAGCTTTTAACTCAGTCACATTTGTAGGAGCAGGGGCCTCCTGCAGAGCTTGTACCTTCTCCTTGATTGGATGGAGCCCTGTGGCATCCATTCTGTGTCCCAGGATCACGGCCTCATTCCCCAGGAAAGTGCACTTACTCCTCTTGAGCCGTAACCCAGCCTTACCCAATCTTTGTAGTACCACTCTCAGAGTGCTCAGATGCTCCTGGTCGGTTCTTCCCGTCACCAGAATGTCATCCAGATAAATAGAAACCTGTGGAATCCCTTGCAGTACACCCTCGATAGTCCTCTGGAAAATAGCTGGACTAGATGAGACACCAAATGGCAAGCGGTTATAGGTAAACAAACCCTTGTGTGTATTTATGGTTACATACTTCTTGGATTCCTCATCTACTGTAATCTGCAAGTATGCATGACTCATATCCAGCTTCGTGAATTTCTTCCCTCCAGCCAGGTTTGCAAAAAGATCCTCAGTTTTAGGAATAGGATACTGTTCTAGTTTAGACACCCTATTTACTGTCAATTTATAATCTCCACAGATTCTTAGCGAATTGTCTGGTTTTAAAACAGGTACAATGGGAGCTGCCCATTCTGAACATTTTACGGGTTCCAGAATGTTCTCTCTCAAAAGACGGTCAAGCTCAGCCTCTACCTTCGGTTTCATGGCATACGGCACAGGTCGTTGTTTAAAAAACCTTGGCAGTGCCTCCTTGTCGACATAAATCTTAGCTGTGTTTCACAGTTACAGTAGCTGTACCCAATGTTGCCACTCGTTCACCGGTATAGGTTTTAAGCTGCATAGAGCAAGACTTTAACTCTGGAACTTTTGCACGGTTCAACAATTTTGAGTACTCCTCCCTGTTCATTATGGTAACACCACATCCGGTATCCACCTCAAAGTTAACCTTAGAGTCATTTACTATCAGTTGCAAAGTGATAGGATCCACTTTTGGAATGTCCTCTACCATACTATGCAATATGAACATGTCGTCTTCTTTCTCAGCTTCTCCGCTGATGTGATGTGCTCCCTGTTTTTTCACTTCTCTTACTAGGTTTTGCTTTTCTCCCCCTTTAGGTTTGTATACCTCCAGGGTAGCTTTTGCTGAGCATGCACGTTTTATATGTCCTTTTTTCCCACACTTGTGGCACTTTTTCTCCAGAAACCTGCATTCCCTCGCCAGGTGATCTCCATTGCATCTATAACATGCCTTTACATGCTCACGTTGTGGTTTCCGACTCATATTTAACTTGTGCACCAGCGGACCTGCAACTTGTCTCGTAGTAGCCCAGTCTGAACCTTGTATTTCTTTTACATCTTGGTTAGCTGTCTCTATGGCTTGAGCAAGTTCCAACGCATTTTCATACGTAAGCCCAGTCACGGACAATAATCTCCTCTGCATTCGAGCATCCATTATCCCGCAAACAAGCCTATCTCTCAGCATGTCTTTCAAGCTGTTCCCATAATTGCAATCATGTGCCAGCTTTCTCAACACTGCTACATAATCCAATACAGTCTCTCCCAGTTTCCTGTTCCGGGAATTAAATCTGAAATGCTGTACAATCTCACTCGGTCTGGGATTGAAATGTTCCTTCAGCAAGTCCACTAAGTTAGCAAATGGTATGTCTCCAGGCTTTTCAGGACTGCATAAGTTTCTCATTAAACTATACATCTGACTTCCCACGGAAGTGAGCAAAATAGCTCTCCTTTTTACAACCTCAACTATATCATTTGCTACAAAGAAATGCTCCAGCAACTCACAGTACTCATTCCAGGTCTGTGTCTGAATATCAAAAGCAGAGATCTGTCCTACCATAGCAGCCATGATTCCTTGATTCAGTGCTTTTCTTTTCTTTTTCCTTCTTCAAGATGAGATCTGTTCAGCCTCGTCGCCAAATGTGATATCCGAGTGGTAAGGTCAGAAACTGAGATAAGCCAGACTTCAGGAACCAAAACTCAACTGTTTAATTATACATATGTAGCAGAGAACATAGCTCTTACAGCTGCAGCAAACACGCTCTATTTCTTACTGTGCGATCACCAAGATGGAGGATCAACCTCTGAGTCATACCCAGAATGCAATGCCACTACCTTAATAAGTGGTGTGCCAGGACATTACCTTAATACTGGTAAATATGATCCCTTAATATTTGTCTCCATCTGGTGGATAACTTAAGCATTACATCTGTGGTGTATGTAACCTGTACCACCTTAAGAGACTACCTTAAGAGATGGACTACTTTCTCTTGGCTACTGTATACTGTAGTACCGGTGGTGACCACACCGGTATATAAAGTCTGTGTAGTAATTTGCTAAGCAGTTCAGCCCTGACCTTCGATTAGTAAAGACCTGTTTAAGTTATTCTTGTTGTCTGTGTCCAGTGATTTAGAATAAGCATATCTGGGACACTCAGACTCAACAGTGGTGACGAGTCCGATCTTACCCTGCGGCAGTTGCATCCAAGGCAGCTTCATCCTCGGAACGGGCGTCGAGAAGAGGCATCCGCCCTCATCAGCCTGCTGAGCACCGCATCGCACGGGAGGCATCGAGAACCCGGGTTGAAATTACTGACCATGAAGTCCTCCATCAGCGACAGGCAGTGATCATCCTTCTACCACGGTGGTGGGTAAGCCGATCTAGCGGCACGGGCAGAAAGTCGGCTGCGTTGTCAGTGGAGAAGGGGAGGGAAACCGGAGGAAAAAGGGCGGAGAACTCGACCGCAGCCGGTGAAAAGGGCCGGGCTGCAATCGGGGCCGAGAGGCGCAGCGGCAAGGGCAGCGTTAATGCCACGAGAACCGCGGAGAACTCGACCGCAGCCGGTGTAAAGGGCCGGCCTGCAATCGGGGCTGAGAGGCGCAGCAACGAGGGAAGCGTTAATGCCCACGAGAACCGCGGGGGAGCAAAAGCAGCGTCGGGGAAATTAAGAACCGCTGGGAGGCGAGAGCGGCAACAGCGCGGTAATCGCCATTGTAGCCAGCGGGGGAAGAAGACAAGCGCGGGAAGCCGCCATTGTAGTCGGCGGGGGAAGAAGACAAGCGCGGGAAAAGCCACCAAGCGTGGGAAGCCGCCATTTTAGTAGGCGGGGGAAGAAGACAAGCGTGGGAAGCCGCCATTTTGGAAAAATAAAATATTTAAAGAAACTCTAAAGGATGCCTAAACACGGTAACATCACTGCTTTTGATAGCGATGTTGAAGATTGGGCCACGTATGTAGAACGCATTGGAGTTTATTGTACAGCAAATGACGTACCAAATGATAAGAAAGCACTAACCTTATTAAACTCAATGGGTGCGAAGACGTATGGGTTATTGAGGCACCTTGTAACACCAGATAAACCGGTGGATCAGACTTTCGCGAATATTGTTACTATCCTGCAAGAACATTTAAACCCCACGCCGCTGCTGATAGCGGAACGATTTAAATTTTACAGAAGAATGCAGCTGAAAGAGGAAAGCAACGCTGAATTCTTAATTGAACTGCACAAGCTATCAAAGTACTGTCAGTTTGGTACAGGACTAGCAGATGCTCTGAGAGATAAATTCGTGTGTGGATTATTAAAAGAAGGAACACAAAAGCGACTGCTAGAGGAAAAGGACCTTACGCTTGATAAAGCTGTCACCATTGCAGCATCGCACGAGGCCGCAGCAAGAGGCGCCGCGGAAATGCAGCTAAGGTCATCGGAACTCAGCACCAATCAAATGGCATTGGGTGCAGTAAAGTGTTATCGTTGCGGAAGGACAACGCATGATCAGAACCAGTGCTGGTTCAAAAATCAGGAATGCAGAAAATGTGGCAAGCTCGGACACATAGCTAAAGTATGCCGGTCAGGAAAGAAGACCAGCAACAAAAAGTCACCGCAGGAAAAGTGCAAAAAGGTACACAAGGTGACAGAGAACAGTTCGGATGAACAGAAGACGGATTCAGACTCCAGCAGTAAGGAACTGGGTTGTCTAAGAATACATACTGTGGGTAACACAGCAGACCACCAAACTATCTGGGTCACACTTCAGATAGCAGGAGTCCAAGTGAAGATGGAATTGGACACTGGATCGGCATTGACGGTCATGAATAAGCAAGATTACAAAAGGTTATTTCCACACATTCCCCTAAGGGATACGGAGATTGTATTGAAAACATACACGGGGCAAAGAGTATACCCCATCGGAAAGATAAAGGTAAAGGTGGTCCACAAGGGTAAAGAAAGCCGAGGAATGGACTTATATGTGTTACCTGAGGGAGGCCCACCACTACTGGGACGGGAATGGATCAGGAGAATAAATATGGACTGGCATTCCTTAAAAGCACTAACTGTAGATTCCGGTAAAAAGGACGAGGTCAAACCTAAACGACTGTCCAGAATATTGGACGATGCTAAAGAGGTGTTCCAGCAGGGACTAGGAACACTGAAAGGAATTACGGCAAACATCAAGGTTGAAGAACATGCAAACCCGAAATTTTTCAAAGCTAGACCGGTACCTTATGCGATACGACCTGCTGTGGAAGCTGAGCTGGAAGGACTAGAACGTTCCGGAGTACTGTCAAAGGTGGACTGGAGTGAATGGGCCACGCCCATTGTTCCCGTCATGAAGCGTTCATCGAGTAACAAGCCGGGGGAACCGGGGAAGGTTCGCATCTGTGGCGATTTCAAGATCACTGTTAATCCGGTGCTTCACACGGTGCAATATCCGCTTCCACGGATTGAGGATATCTTCGCTTCGTTGTCTGGCGGGAAACACTTCACCAAGATAGACCTGGCGCAGGCGTACTTACAGATGGAAGTTGATGAAGCGTCACGCCAGTATCTCACGATCAACACGCATAAGGGCTTATATCGGTATAATAGACTGGTTTTTGGAGTGGCATCGGCTCCAGCGATTTGGCAAAGGGCCATGGAGCAGGTATTACAGGGAATTCCAGGCACACAATGCTACCTGGACAACATTCTGATTACAGGAGATGATGATGAGGTACACCTTGCAAATTTGGAACAGGTGCTCACCAGATTGAAAGAATATGGACTTCGAGTTAATCGCCAGAAATGTGAGTTCTTTCAGAAGCAAATCTCGTACTGTGGTCACGTCATTGACCAGGAGGGGCTTCACAAGTCACCTGACAAGATCGAAGCTGTTGTGAAGGCTCCCGCTCCGGAAAATGTCTCCCAGTTGAGGTCGTTCCTAGGGTTGATTAACTATTACCATAAGTTTCTGCCAAATTTATCCACGGTGCTACACCCGCTGAATGTTCTTTTGCAGAAGGGAGTGCCATGGAAGTGGAGCGAGGACTGTAAGCGGGCCTTTCACAAAAGCAAGGCATTGATCACCTCTAAGGAAGTGTTGGCTCACTTTAACCCAACACTGCCTATTCGTTTAGCTTGTGATGCTTCTCCATATGGTATTGGGGCAGTGCTCTCACATAAGTTGCCAAATGGCTTGGAAAGACCAGTCGCGTTCGCATCCAGATCATTGACCTCCGCTGAGCGCAACTATGCTCAGATAGATAGGGAGGCTCTCAGCCTTGTGTGGGGAGTAAAAAAGTTTAATCATTACCTGCAAGGGCAAAAGTTTACGCTGCTGACAGACCACCAGCCGTTGGTTTCCATTTTTAACCCTAAGAAGGGTGTTTCGGTGATGACAGCGCAGAGGCTCCAGAGATGGTCCCTTTTCCTAGGGGCACATCAATATCAAATCGAATTCAAAGGTACAAAGCAACATGGTAATGCTGATGGGCTGTCGCGCCTGCCACTACCTACAGCGGAAGAGGCACCGACAGTTGACCCTGTTGAGTTATTTCACTCGACCATCATCGAATGTTTGCCAGTCACCAATGCAAGTATTGAGAGAGAAACCAGGAATTACCCGACACTGTCTCGGGTCTACGAATTGACAGTGAAGGGATGGCCAGCTCATGGTGAACCACTGTTACCGGCATTCTCAGCCAGACGAGAACAGCTGTCCGTCTGTCAAGGAACATTGATGTATGGAACAAGGGTGATTATTCCTCCTAAATTAAGGGAGAGAGTTCTAAAGGAACTGCATGAAGGTCATCTGGGGGGAGTCAAGATGAAAAGCCTTGCTAGGGCTTATGTGTGGTGGCCAGGTATTGACCAACAAATAGAGGATCTGACTAAAAGCTGCTCAGGGTGCCAAAAAGTTCAAAATGCACCTCCAATTGCACCGCTGCATCCATGGGAATGGCCTTCAACCCCATGGCAACGTGTACATATTGACTTCGCAGGTCCATTCATGGACTCCATGTTTTTAATTGCGGTAGACGCACATTCTAAATGGCCAGAAGTGATAAGATGGCGACCACTACCTCGGAAAAGACGATCGCAGTTCTAAGAACGATATTCGCAAGAAATGGATTGCCAGAACAAATATGTTCAGACAACGGACCGCAGTTCATGTCAGAAGAATTCCAGAAATTTATGAAGAAGAATGGGGTGAAACATTATACCTCTGCCCCATATCATCCGGCTACAAATGGGTTGGCCGAGAGATTTGTACAAACGTTCAAAAAGGCGATAAAGGCCATGAGCGAAGACCAGATTCCACTACAACACAAGGTGGACAATTTCCTAATGGCATATCGAAACGCCACTCACACTCATGCAGTGACAAATCAAAGCCCTGCCATGATGTTCTATAACAGGAGGTTGCGGTCCAGGTTGGACTTGTTAAAACCAAATGTGCGGAGGGAAGTCGAAAACAAACAGTTCCAGCATATAAATAACAAGACCACTCGGAGTTTCGAAATAGGACAACCAGTGTTAGCCCGGGACTATAAGAATGAGAAATGGCAATCTGGAACAATTCGTACCAGACAAGGACCCCTGATGTACACGGTAGATATTGGTGAAAACGTAATACGACGTCATGCTGACCAACTTGTAGAATCGAGATCAAGGGTCGAACCCATGACTACGACAGAGACACCAGTGGAAGAAGTTAGTGAACCTGAAGCATCTACCTCAGACGCCAATGTACTTGATGATGATTTCCAATCCATAAGAGATCAACTAGATGAGTCACCCCAGCAACGAGAATCAGAGACCCCTGAAAGGCGTTATCCAACTCGGATCAGGAGGCCTCCTCAGAGACTGAGGCCTAGAAATTGGGTTTTGGCTTAGCCAGGGCTTTAGCGCCGGAAATTAGTGCCGGCGCTAAGTCCCCTGCGCGCGCCAAAAATTCAGTGGCGCCGCGCCCAAATGGCTGCCGGCGCTACTGAAGGGTCTTAGCGCCTGGAAAAGGGCGCTAACTGCCATTTCGCGCCGCAATTCCGGCGCTGCGGCACCCGATGCGGTGCGGCAGGCTGGGGAAGTGCAGGCCTCCTCCTTCCGTTAAGGAGGAGCTGCCTGCACCCGGCCGCGGCCCGCGCAAATCTGCTTAAAAATGAGCCCGGCACCTCGGACAAGTGCCGGGCTTGCATCTGTTCTGG